>NW_016909918.1:2771230-2791637 GCF_001483705.2 Eufriesea mexicana
ATACAGATATAGTAAATATAAATTATATTATATTTTTAATATTTACACTTTTACAATTTAGATTTACACTTTAAAATAAGACTCGTTCGTGTCAGTCGTCTTTCCAGCAATACTAGATCAAAATCAGTTGTACAAAGTAATTCATCGTTCGAAATTACCATTTGAACATCCATCAACCTACTGTCCACACTCGAATCACTTGCCTGATACTAATTTAGCAAGAAACCAGTCGTAAAAGAATCATAACCAGTTTGGTTAACACGGCGTTCAAGACCAAGGAACAAACCCACGTGATTCGATTGTGACGCCATCTTGATTGTAAATGAATACCTGGGAAACCATTCTCGAGGAAAACAAAATTTCTCATCGTCAAATATCTTACGTGAATATTTCTTTAAAATATTAAAAATATTAAAATGTATCCAAATTTAAAATTCGTTTCGTCATTATAGCCCTGGTTAAAATTAAAAATCAAAATGCAAATTTGAATTTTCGTTACGGTAATATTTTGAGGTTATGCTTCAAAATGTTTTACCTTCCTGACATCTGCCGTTCTGCATTAACAATTTACTTCTGTGATAAAACATTCACGAAACACGAAATAGTTGCTCTACTTTCGTTCCAAATTTATACCTGCAGGGGACATACTGCTGTAACAAAATATCTGACTTCTGCAGTTTGTAAATCTTATATTTTTATCTGCTCCCATATTCGGTTTATTATTTTCGCAATAAACTGGTTGCAAGTCAAGCACATCTTACCCTTCAAATTCGCACTCTCATTTATAATTTACTATTTGCAATTTGCTGTTTCTTGAAGAAATCTGTTCATAAAAATTGATTACGAGATATAATATAAATTTTGGTTTTAATTATTATTTTATATTATCTTTTATCTCGTAGTGTGAAAAAAATTCGTTACATTATGCTGGTAGTCTTACCAAAATTGTTCTGTCCGCGAAACCATTGGCAAAAGATCTGGGTCAGCAAGAGCAGTGAGATTTTTTAACTGAATGGCGCATCGAATTATATTACATGCTGAAAGCATATAATTTTAGGTTAATGCAAAAGTTCTGTCACCTTTTTCGGCTGAAAGGCTACAGTATCCGTACGAGTAAAGGTGCAATATCGCGCAAAAATTGCATTAACAGTGCAGAACACGTCTCGACCTATTGTCACGCACTCGTGTTTCCAAGTGACAGTCATTGGGAGCTTATTATTCCTGAAAAACTGTATTACCCATTTAAAATCATGTTTTTCCTTTTTGTCAGTTGAATATCTATGTATATTGGTATTGTACCTCTTTGTTGACATATGAGATTGCGAATCATTGAACAGGATTACATCGTCGCTCATATATTATCAATGGTATGAAGCACGTATAGTAATTTACATTGTTCCGGTTAGATAGTTCGTGGACAAAATTTTTTTAAATTGTGAAACGTGGTATTTTTTAAGAATCACTTAATAGCGTATAATTAGAAAATATTTTAATATTTAATTCTCGTTATTTTCGTTCAATTACCTTGCGAAAATTGTTTCACAGAATTTGTTATTAAAATCCCAAGAAATGATATTAAAAATATATAACAAAAATTGATAGCAAGGGAATTAAAATTTTTGTAATTTTTTCCTTTGTATTGGAGCTTAATTTTAAAATTCTAGGAATTTAATTTTTGAAACTCGAATTGAAAGCAATAAAATTTCGAAATTCCCAAAAATTAAAGTCTTGATTTAGTTTTGTGAGAATATTTCGTCTAACAAATTAAATGTTGTGTTTCATACCTAAATTTCGAAAATTTCGAGTTCAAAACATGTTGCATAATTTAATTATTTTGAATTTAATAAGATAGTTCCTTCCTCAAAATTTTTTCATTTACAAAAGGGTAACTTCATTGTTATAAAATTATTCTAACCATGCCATTGAGATTTTTACTATGAAAATATTTCAAAATTGATTATGCTTAAACCAATTATTAACTTTCTTAAACAACGATTCTGGGTATAAATTCTGCAAGGCAGAAGCTGGGTTCGGTATTATCTAAACAGCATTTAGCTGCGTCTCACTCGCTCTCGCTGTTTCTCACTCCTGCCCTCTACGTGTTCACGGCAGATCGAGTCGAGGTCAGATAATACCGGCTAATTCGTGGAAATCCACCTCTCCGGATAAATAGCCACAGTCGAGGCCGAACTGTGGCCATTTAAGACGACACTGCGGTCGTATTATACATTCGCAATCAGTCTTACAACCCGATATTCTAAACACACGATTTCGACATAGCGTGGGAACGAAAGCCTTCAGCATAGATGGCGTGTGGGTGTGGATTGACTGGAACGAATGTTTATGCCAGAGTGTCGATTGCGAGCGAGGAGTGAGTATAGGAATGCATTTGAAGATTTGAGGTATATAGGGTGTCCCAGCAACGGTAGTATAACCGGGAAGGGAGTAATTCTACGTAAAAAAGCAAATCGAAAATAAAGAATAAAATTTTTCCATTCCAAGCTTCCTTTTCGAGAAAACCGACTTTGAACATTCGTCGAGTACGCCTGCACTTAACTTTGAAAAATAGATAAACCGTCAATACGTCAATATCGGTGGTACAACCGAGAAGGGGGTTATTCTACGTGAAAAAGCAAATCGAAAATAAAGAATAAAATTTTTCCATTCACAGCTTCCTTTTCGAAAAAATCTACTTTGAATATTCAAGTGCGTGTGTACTTAACCTTAAAAGATAGATAAATCATCCATATATCAATATCGGTGGTACAACCGAGAAGGGGGTTATTCTACGTGAAAAAGCAAATCGAAAATAAAGAATAAAATTTTTCCATTCACAGCTTCCTTTTCGAAAAAATCTACTTTGAATATTCAAGTGCGTGTGTACTTAACCTTAAAAGAGATAAATCATCAATATATCAATATCGGTGGTACAACCGAGAAGGGGGTTATTCTACGTGAAAAGGCAAATTGAAAATAAAGAATAAAATTTTTCCATTCACAGCTTCCTTTTCGAGAAAATCGATTTTGAACATTCGCCAAGTGCTCGTGCATTTAACATTGGCTAAGGCGGATGGTACCATCAGTACACCAGCGTACTTGTTGCATGTTCAAATTCGTTTTTCTTGACAAGAAGGTTTCAAATGAAAAAATTTTATTCTTCATTTTCGATTTGTTATTTCACGTAGAATCACGTCGCATCCATACAAACCCACTAACGACGAACTTTTACGCCGACACAGTTAAAAGATTAAGATGTTAACATAAGACTTACTAGAATCATAACATCTTCCATATATATGCCACTAAGTTAATTGTAGTACTTGCCATTTAAAGAAACGGAAGTCAAACGCTATTGACCATTATACAAATATTTGTAAATATTTTTTAAATAGACACAAATAATAAAGGAAAAAATAAACAAAAATGTAGAATCAACCCCTCCTCGGTTGTACCATCGATGCTGATGTATTAAAGGTCTATACATCTAAACTCTAGCTAAGTGCACGCGTACTCGGTGAATATTCAAAGTCGATTTTCTCGATAACGAAGCTTCGAAAGAAAAATTTTATTCTGTATTTTCGATTCGTTTTTGCATTTAGAATCACCCTCTTTGCAGTTGTACTACCGTTGCTGGGACACCCTGTATACATGGTACGAGGTTGCGTGTTGCGCGTGTGATGTGTGAGGTTCAGGAAGAGTGTGAAGATACGAGGAAAGCTTGGTATGAACCGATGAGTGTTAGAGCACACACGTGTGATAGCTTAACCCTTTGCACTCGATGATTTTTTTGCTAGAGAAGAGTAGAAAATCAAAAATTCTCTAGTAATATACTGACGATACTTTTTTGAGCAGTAGATAAAGAATTGTATAATAATAAAATTGTACAGTTATTTGATTTCGATAGTTCGCACACTGTTACATTACATTAAATTTGATATATTAATTAATATCGATCTTCCAAATTTTATGAAACGGTGACTGAAGATCACCTCTCGAGTGCAAAGGGTTAAACTTTTTACGGTGAAATTATAGTCTTATTAAAATTAGATCTGAGCTTCACTTTCGTTTCCCTAATCTCTTCTCACTATGTGGAATTTAAATAAAAATAATCCTTATAATAGTGTAATACAAAAATCGAAACATATTGCACGACTGAAGTAAACTGGAGTAAACCAACTATAGTCTGAATTAGGGTTCTTCAACGTTTCTCTGCATTTTTGATTTATGGTTCCTTTTTTGGACCTCTGTGATATTCTCTGTGATTTTCTTTAACTATTTTCTTCATATTTTCCAAAAGTTTTAATTTATGCAAAATATACATAGTTGTTTATGTTATAGTTTTATGTTTATTACTTCGAACTTTTTTATTTTTTTTACTTTTTTATGGCGTTCGAAACATTTAATATTGAACATTGAGAAACTCTGGTTTGAAGGAGGAATTTTTAATTCTTGATTAAAAATTCTATTCGATGTTATTTGATTCCATTCACACAAATTACTGCATTGAAGAAAGAGATAGGTATTGAAAAATTGATTATATTTATGTATGTTATAAAAAAGGTCGTAAAGTGAAGCGACGAAAGCGATAACATTGAACGCAGAATTTTCAATCAAAAGTTTAAAATCGATCATTTAGCCTGGCATGGTTTATTGTCAATAAACTTAGATGAGCCTCCTGCGCCAAAAACATTTCCATTAGCTTGTCTTTGTTCATTCATATTAACCTTCACGTAATGGTGAAATGGTAACGTCAAATTGGTGACTGTATCTTTATAAAATAGTAACTGTATTAAATTGTTGATATTATTGTATTTATACTATAATTAAAGAAGACTAATTTTACTTTTCGTTTTAATTTCATATCTTATATGATAATTTTAATTTCATACTTTTTGTTTGCAAATTATCATTATACAATGAAATCATGTAATAAGTAACAAATAAATAAATTATAGTCGTGCAAACAACAATAGAGCTCTAACGTTATTGTAGTACTTTTAGACTTATGATTTCCTTAAGATTTCATGTAATTATACACGAATTCTTATTAACTTTAATTTTTCATTATTTTTAAAGGAGTTATAACGCAGAGGAATAGTAGTCAGTGGAAACGGTGGAAAAATTGTATAAATCTTTATTGAACAGGTGAACTGTTAGAACTGACCAGTTTAGGGTCACGCAGGTCACAGGACGTTTCCAGAAAACAGGAAACAAAAGAGAAAACGCAGAGGAAGGGATCGCCCCCACATGGCTAGGATGTAGAGTTTACTTTACTATTTAATTTTACTACAATAATTATTTTAATCAATTTACTTTATTTTTAAATTTTGTATGCAATTATACATGAATTTTGTATAAATTTGGTATTAATTAAAATTTTTTAATATATCCATATTAATTTTGATGTTTCATTAATTCATTACTAATTTTATGCTTTTACTAACTTTCTTCCTATAACAAATTATCTTATACATCAGAAGGTTAATAAATAAAATTTGTGAATCTCTGGAACGAACCAATATAGCATTAAATTTGTATTAATTAAAAACTTTTATTGTCAATATTAATTTAAATTTTCAATTAATTTTATACCAATTTTCTCCTTATTACAAATTATTTTGTAGGCCAGAAAATTAATAAATAAAATTCGTGAATTTCTGGAACGATCCATCAAAATATTATATTTGTATTATATAAATGTTCCTTTCAATTTTGTTCAATGCTTTTATTAATTTAGTGCTAATTTTCTCCCCATTATAAATTATTCTGTACACCAAGAAGACAATAAATAAAATTTATATCAAATTTTTTAAACGAATCATCAGTACCCTAAGAAGAACTCAATAAACTAAAATTTTTATTATGTCAATATTAATTTAAATTTTCAATTAATTTTGTACCAATTTTTTCCTTATTACAAATTATTCTATCCATCAGAAAATTAATAAATAAAATTCGTGAATTTCTGGAACGATCCATCAGAATATTAAATTTGTATTATATCAATGTTCCTTTTAATTTTGTTCAACGCTTTTATTAATTTAGTGCTAATTTTCTCCCCATTATAAATTATTCTATACACCAAGAAGACAGTAAACAAAATTCATATCGAATTTTTTAAACGAACCATCAGTACTCTAAGAAGAACTCAGTACTGTACCAACAGACTGCAATAGCCAAACGATCTAAGACTAAAACAAAAGATTCGAATTTCTTTTCCCTCTCACCCGTTTCCAACCTCAAAACCCGAATCATCTCGATTTATCATTTAAACCCACGATTTATCTAATCGACAGCTGCACACGTACAGCAAACACCGCGTGTGCCCATTAATACCCATTACAATACCCATTACACCGCGTGAATTTACGTAATTTCAAAGCATCGAGCAAACGAAGAAGAAAAAGAAAGCAATTTCTCGGTGAAAATAGCGAGTTTAGGTTGCTCGGGGAAAATTTCTCGATCGCGAGAACGATACGTTTCACTCGCGGAGATAGTTGGTTCCTGCAGAACTGCATCCTCGACAGAATTGCAACGGCGAGGCAGTACGTTCAACGAGCGTCCGTAAAACGGATTCCGCGTCTCTTCTCACGGACGATAGACGCTTACACGGTTGATTTGTAAGAAGCGCCTCGCGAAAAGCCCGACAACGTCCGGGACCGTATGAAATCGTTCTTCTTCTGCGCGCGCCGCCCCTGCTCGCGCGCTTTTATCAGCCGTCGAACGGTCGCCGGATAACGTCCTCGTAAATACGCGCATGTATACGAGTGTGTGTACATATGCGCTACGCGAAGAACGTGCGAGGCTGCAACGATCGATCGCAAAAGTTATGTAATGAGTCTCAGGCGAAATCTGGGTTATTCGAGTGCTTCCACCCCTTGTACACACGCACCTCGACCCCGTGCACGCGCAAAATTCCATAGGTGTAGTGCAGACTGGAGCGTCCTTAAGGGAGACGTGCACGGTTGTGATTTTCGAGTCATTTCTTTCTTTTTTTTTTTTTTTTTTTTTTGGGGGGGGGGGGATTTAGTCAGAGTTACCAATCGCGACATCTCTGATTTGTAAGAGCCTTTAATATGGGTGAACCTGTATTTATTCTTTTTATTTGTCAGACTTGTGTATATGTAAAGCAAACGTATGCCATGTGCCATTTGTAATATACGAGATTTTTGAAATTCTTTTTGAACAATTCGTGATGATTTGCATACTGAAGAAAATTTTTTAGTCGAGTTGCCAGCGTTTGAATTTTTTCAATTTTGTTGTGATTTTCGAGGCATTTTTTTCTTTTTTCCTTTTTTTTGGGGGGGGGGGGATTTAGTCAGAGTTACCAATCGCGACATCTCTGATTTGTAAGAGCCTTTAATATGGGTGAACCTGTATTTATTCTTTTTCTTTGTCAGACTTGTGTATATGTGAAGCAAACGTGTGCCATGTGCCATTTGTGATCTACGAGATTTTTTAAATTCTTTTTGAACGATTCGTGATGATTTGCATACTGAAGAAAATTTTTTAGTCGAGTTGCCAGCGTTTGAATTTTTCCAATTTTGTTGTGATTTTGGAGTCATTTTTTCTTTTTTTCTTTTTTTAGGGAGCGGGGGGATTTATTCAGGGCTACCAATCGTGACATCTCTGATTTGTAAGAGCCTTTAACACTGGATTTACGGAACCCGTCAATTTGACAGAAGGGTTGTTCCAATTATACGATGGTGACAGATTTAGTTAACTTATATTAAGACTGTTAATATAATATATAATAATTTTTAAATTAAACTAATCGTTAAAAAAATGGCACGTGGTTTCCTTTACCTAGTCCTTTTTCTTTGTCAGACTTGTGTATATGTGGGTGAGTCCATTGAAAAACAAACGCGTGCTATGTATCATTTATAATCTACGAAATTTTTGAAAAGTCGAAATTTGTGAATACTCGGGTAATACGATTCGTGATGACTTGCTCACCGAAGTGGAGTTGCCAGTGTTTGAACTTTTCCAATTTTGTTGTGATTTTCGAGTCATTTTTTCTTTTTTTTCTTTTTTTAGGGATTTAGTCAGAGTTAGCAATCGCGACATCTTTGATTTGTAAGAGCCTTTAATATGGGTGAATCTGTATTTCTTCATTTTCTTTGTCAGAGTTGTGTATATGTGGATGAGTCCATCGTAAAGCAAACGCGTGCCATGTACCATTTGTAATCTACGAAATTTTTGAAAACTCGAAATTTGTGAATACTCGGGTAATACGATTCGTGATGATTTGCATACTGCAGAAAATTTTTTAGTGGAGTTGCCAGTTCTCGAATTTTTCCAATTTTGTTGTGATTTTTGAGTCATTTTTTTCTTTTTTCCTTTTTTTTTTTTTAAGGATTTAGTCAGGGTTACAAATCGCAACATCTCTGTTTTGTAAGGGCCATTAATGCTTGTGAACCTGTATTTGTTCTTTTTCTTTGCTGGATTTGTGTATTTGTGGGTGAGTCCATCACAGTGCAGGTTAGAGTACAGTCCAGGTACACAAGTTTTAATCAAATATCTTTAAACAAGGGAGAATTAATTATTTATTATATTGTCACAATATCTACATACATTATCATCATATGACATGAGACATATAAAATGAAAAATTATAGACTAAGTATACAATATAAAATATTATAACAGAAAAAGATTCATTGCAATAGTTACATTTCATGTGCTCAAAACGTACATATTGAAATTGTGGATAGAAATGAATACCAATATCCTCCACGTTTGTTAACAGTTAACAAATTAATATATTTCGATAATAATATTTAAATATCGACAACAATTCTAAATAAACTATTTTAAACACAAAGATTGACTTTATCTTAAAAATTCTTTCTCTCTCTCTCTCTCTCTCTCTCTCTCTCTCTCTCACTCTTATTAACCCTTTGCACTTGGCGATCTTTTCGTTACAGAAACAGTAATTCGAATACTTTCTGCCATAAAGTCGATGATATTTTTAAAACGGTAAATAAGAAGTACAAATTAAAAATAAGTCGTAGAATTATTTTACCTCGATATTCCATGCGTCGTGGGGAATTTTAAATTCGAGATATTAATTAATAACGATCTTTAGAATCTGATTAAATGGTGACTGAGAGTCATCTCTCGAGTGCAAAGGATTAATAGTGAGAAGACGTGTGAGCATGTGATTGTGATAAATTAATTATATTTCAACCCAATATTCGTGTTTGATAATCTTCGTAATTCAATAAATAATTGTTCTTATCGTTATTAAATTTCATCCACCACTAACAAGTTCACGTACTCTAAACTTTACTTCTAGAATTGCACATCGAACCGTTTATCCGTGATGATAATCCTTAGAGCGGCCGGAATCGCAGGTGCATTAGCCAGATTTATTTCGGCTCGCATAAGCAAGTAAGTACGGAAAGGGAAACGTGAATCGACTGGTACTGTTTCCAATTTGACCGGTAGTTTATGATTCAGGGGGAGAACGATATTAGGATTCGAGGATTAATTTTGCAGTTACGAACTCCCTAAACTAGGGAGCGCGATACATACTTGTATTGCTTACCCCGAACGTTATGCGGCTACACCGAAATCTGGGTTATCGAGTTCTAGTTGTTGAATTTCCTCCAAAGGCAGTCGTGCCTCGCGTCAGCAGATTTTGATAGTTTCTCTTGCATCTTTGCTCGTGCAAAGGTCAAAAGTGCAGCGAGTCCTCGAATCCGGGTAAGACGCGAAAAAATATTGGAAAATTCGGGCAATTATCGAAGTAAAATGTGGGCTAGGTCTTGGTACCATTTCTATTTCGAATGAAACGTTGCTTCATCGCGTTAAATGCAATTTGTATTCATGAATGATAAGAAGTTGAGTCTCGTTGAAGCATAGTTTCCAGCGATACTTTACTCATTGCTTCGTTGCATAAATTGATAATTGAAAACCTTGGACGTCAGTAAGATCTCTGGCATTTTTACCACTATTGAGAATAATATCAAAATTTGTCGTAGATTAGTTACGTAAAATTAAAGTAGAAATAGAATTTTTAGATGTACCAAGAAATTACGTCAATTAGGTATTTCTTTTATTTTCGTTCAGATCGTTTATTATGACTTTTTTAAACTATAATGAACGTGTTATATTTAAATGTTATAATATTCGTGACTAGTTTTTCATTCTCCATTTTAATTAAGAAAATGTAATCTTTGATCAGATAAGAAGAACCTAACTTTTTAACTTTCTTTCTTTTTGATTTAAGAGAAGAAAGTAATACGGTACTTTAAATTAAATGAATCACGCCTGAAAGTAGCCAGTAACAATTCACGTCAGTCATATTTTTAAATTAGTAACCTTTCCTTTATGAGTCACTTATGACGTTCTCGTTATCAAATAATCGAATTAAATATTCTAATTATTAGATATTAAAATAAAATTTCTTATAGTAATAAATAATATGGGAATATCACTTAGACATATAACAATCATTTATTTGTCATAGAAAATAAAATAAAATAAATTCTGTAAATTATCAACGTGCCATGTACCATTTGTAATCTACGAAATTTTTGAAAACTCGAAATTTGTGAATACTCGGGTAATACGATTCGTGATGATTTGCATACTGCAGAAAATTTTTTAGTGGAGTTGCCAGTTCTCGAATTTTTCCAATTTTGTTGTGATTTTTGAGTCATTTTTTTCTTTTTTCCTTTTTTTTTTTTTAAGGATTTAGTCAGGGTTACAAATCGCAACATCTCTGTTTTGTAAGGGCCATTAATGCTTGTGAACCTGTATTTGTTCTTTTTCTTTGCTGGATTTGTGTATTTGTGGGTGAGTCCATCACAGTGCAGGTTAGAGTACAGTCCAGGTACACAAGTTTTAATCAAATATCTTTAAACAAGGGAGAATTAATTATTTATTATATTGTCACAATATCTACATACATTATCATCATATGACATGAGACATATAAAATGAAAAATTATAGACTAAGTATACAATATAAAATATTATAACAGAAAAAGATTCATTGCAATAGTTACATTTCATGTGCTCAAAACGTACATATTGAAATTGTGGATAGAAATGAATACCAATATCCTCCACGTTTGTTAACAGTTAACAAATTAATATATTTCGATAATAATATTTAAATATCGACAACAATTCTAAATAAACTATTTTAAACACAAAGATTGACTTTATCTTAAAAATTCTTTCTCTCTCTCTCTCTCTCTCTCTCTCTCTCTCTCTCACTCTTATTAACCCTTTGCACTTGGCGATCTTTTCGTTACAGAAACAGTAATTCGAATACTTTCTGCCATAAAGTCGATGATATTTTTAAAACGGTAAATAAGAAGTACAAATTAAAAATAAGTCGTAGAATTATTTTACCTCGATATTCCATGCGTCGTGGGGAATTTTAAATTCGAGATATTAATTAATAACGATCTTTAGAATCTGATTAAATGGTGACTGAGAGTCATCTCTCGAGTGCAAAGGATTAATAGTGAGAAGACGTGTGAGCATGTGATTGTGATAAATTAATTATATTTCAACCCAATATTCGTGTTTGATAATCTTCGTAATTCAATAAATAATTGTTCTTATCGTTATTAAATTTCATCCACCACTAACAAGTTCACGTACTCTAAACTTTACTTCTAGAATTGCACATCGAACCGTTTATCCGTGATGATAATCCTTAGAGCGGCCGGAATCGCAGGTGCATTAGCCAGATTTATTTCGGCTCGCATAAGCAAGTAAGTACGGAAAGGGAAACGTGAATCGACTGGTACTGTTTCCAATTTGACCGGTAGTTTATGATTCAGGGGGAGAACGATATTAGGATTCGAGGATTAATTTTGCAGTTACGAACTCCCTAAACTAGGGAGCGCGATACATACTTGTATTGCTTACCCCGAACGTTATGCGGCTACACCGAAATCTGGGTTATCGAGTTCTAGTTGTTGAATTTCCTCCAAAGGCAGTCGTGCCTCGCGTCAGCAGATTTTGATAGTTTCTCTTGCATCTTTGCTCGTGCAAAGGTCAAAAGTGCAGCGAGTCCTCGAATCCGGGTAAGACGCGAAAAAATATTGGAAAATTCGGGCAATTATCGAAGTAAAATGTGGGCTAGGTCTTGGTACCATTTCTATTTCGAATGAAACGTTGCTTCATCGCGTTAAATGCAATTTGTATTCATGAATGATAAGAAGTTGAGTCTCGTTGAAGCATAGTTTCCAGCGATACTTTACTCATTGCTTCGTTGCATAAATTGATAATTGAAAACCTTGGACGTCAGTAAGATCTCTGGCATTTTTACCACTATTGAGAATAATATCAAAATTTGTCGTAGATTAGTTACGTAAAATTAAAGTAGAAATAGAATTTTTAGATGTACCAAGAAATTACGTCAATTAGGTATTTCTTTTATTTTCGTTCAGATCGTTTATTATGACTTTTTTAAACTATAATGAACGTGTTATATTTAAATGTTATAATATTCGTGACTAGTTTTTCATTCTCCATTTTAATTAAGAAAATGTAATCTTTGATCAGATAAGAAGAACCTAACTTTTTAACTTTCTTTCTTTTTGATTTAAGAGAAGAAAGTAATACGGTACTTTAAATTAAATGAATCACGCCTGAAAGTAGCCAGTAACAATTCACGTCAGTCATATTTTTAAATTAGTAACCTTTCCTTTATGAGTCACTTATGACGTTCTCGTTATCAAATAATCGAATTAAATATTCTAATTATTAGATATTAAAATAAAATTTCTTATAGTAATAAATAATATGGGAATATCACTTAGACATATAACAATCATTTATTTGTCATAGAAAATAAAATAAAATAAATTCTGTAAATTATCAAGAATACTAAATTGTTCATATTTTTAAATATTTCACTATCTATTAAAATGAACAAAAACCTACCTTTTACATTTTCATGTACGTTTTATGAATTGTTATTAATTCATAACAATGCATAATAAAAAATTCCAACTTTAACACTTAATAATTACTATTAAAAATCAGTATATATCTGTTCCCGATTAAACAAAAATCCTCTAAATCGTGTTAACCGAGTCACCGAACCCAACCAACCACTGTACTCACCCTGTATTACGACATTACCAATCAATACTCACTTTAGTCTTCCCCATTTCCTCCCTATTTTTCCCAAACACCACACACACCATCGAATCCCGACCCATCACTCACCAAATTAAATTTTCCATCTCTCGGAACTTCACCTTCGACACTCTCCCACCCTCCTGTCCACCCCGGGATTCCAAAGGAACACTCGAATCCCGTCCAGAACGAAACAGAAACGATCCAAGGGAAAACAGCCCGGGAGAAAATCGAGGCCATTTAAAGCCATGGCTACGATTGGCCGCGGCGTAGCGTGCCAATTAAATTTTATTATGATAATCGAGTCCGCGCCGTTGGCGGCGGATCTCGAAGATGCGGAGCCTGCAGAGGGGGCGCTTCCTCTTTCATCCAGAGGCCGGCTCGATTAGCGCTCCGGGGAACGAACTTCGAAAATCCGTCCAGCCCGATAACTTTTTCCCCACTTCCAACCAAACTTCCCTCGCGAATCCTCCGCTAGATGGACCACTACGTACGAGCTGACAATGAGCAAGCGAGAGGGGATGAGATTATGTAAATCAGGGTACATCTCGCCGATCTCGATGATTCTTTGAAACGTCACGGAAATCGATATTTCCAATCATTTTTCACATACATATTCCCCCGATTTAACCAATCAACGATAGAACTAATCACATGTAACGGGTGGCTACATATATTTTGTTAGCGGTGGATGCAATTTAATAACAATACGAACAATTATTTATTAAATTACAAAGATTATCAAACACAAATATTGGATTGAAATATAATGAATTTAACACAATCACATGCTCACACCTATTTTCACAATTACAACTCAATTACAACTGACCTATGCCCAATCTCTCTGGTTTGTTCTTTCTACTTTCATACATTACATGACCATACTCAATTCACATAACACCTTAATCATTAGACGCATACTTATTTATCACTATAACCTGAATCCATTAGATATTGGCATCCCATGCATACTTGTTTCATTCATCCCTTTCTTACAGACATCGCTCCTTTATTATATCAACACATATATATTCAAAATCTATGTTAACCATTACCACAGATGATATATAGTTCAGAAGATGAAGAGAATTTGAGAGGGTCGTTCTAGATATAGGAATAGTTTTCTATCAGTATGAGACATTTTTTAAATCAGTATAAACAATTTCCTGATAGGAATAGCATATGGATTTAGAAAACGTGTCTGAACAAAGTTTGTAGCGATATGAGAACTTGACTATTTGGAATAAGAAAATTGTTTGAGTGCTACGTTCTAGGGACATCTTCTCGAGTCTCTATGAACATTTTTGATCAAATACTAATGTTACTGATTTAGATTCGAGTGCTTGGAGGGAATCAGGTTGGAATCAGAGTGCTTAGTCGTTTGGAATATGGAGAGTGTTTGGAAGTTGGATTGTAGATTGATCTTGTATACTAGGATCTGACGTTTCCCATTCTCAAAATTTGTTCTATCAATTTTCTGGTGGAATGTATGCGTTGATTGTTCAGACTAGGATAACTGATTCGGAGCTAATTAGCGAAGATTATGCATATATTGAGATTTAACAGCTATTTTTTTTGTTTTTAAACATTTGTTTGAAGAATTTTCTGATGAGACATCTGCTGCTCGTTGGTAATGGATATTACTTATTTATCACGATAACCTGAATCCATTAGATATGGGCGTCCCATGCATACTTGTTCCACTCATCCCTTTCTTACAGACACCGCTTCTTTATTATATCAACACATATATATTCAAAATTTATGTTAACCTTTACCACACCTCAAATGGTATCCTTTAGTATTTATAAGTTTATCCTTAAGCCTAGTTCATATTAATCAAGATATTGAGACAGATATCAGAACTGAATTAAAGAAATACAAAATACAACGAACTCGGTAATTTCTTTTCCAGAACCTGTTGTTATTCTCTCCCCTTCTTCGATATTAGTCGAATATTAGTCGAAAATATCAATGGCATTTTTCAAACATTTTTTACACGAATTAACAATCTTTCTACAGAATTTGACTAAAATTGAACAAAGAATTAAATTCCACCTGAAATTTATTCCATAAAAATTTTGGATAACTGCAAAAATCTGTGAATTTTCTCTCCTTATTTATGCAATCCCTTTTGCTCACCACAATATTAGTCGAAAGTGTCAATGGCATTTTTCAAATATTATTATACGAATTAACGATCTTTCTATAGAATTTGACTAAAATTGAGCTAAGGATTAAATTTCATCTCAAATTTATTTCATACAAATTTTGGATGGATATGTTAGCTATTACCACACCTTTGATGGTTCTAGTGTTAACTGCGTTCGACGTGTATATTCATCGATCCTTGCTCATCGTGTAAAATAAAAATTTACCTTTTACTGTGAAAACTCGAAATTTTGATAAGTCGTGATGCAAGGGCATTTTGTGGTATGTTTCCTTTATATTACCAATAAAACTGTTATGTATTTTGTAAAATAATTTGATTATTCTCTTTGGTATCGAAAATATTGGATACTTCCTATACAATGTATTTTTACAAACCGAGTTGATTATTTTTTCCAATGAATCTGATATTCTCCGAATTGTTTTGTGTACATTACTGTGTAGCGAGAAATACTACACTGAAATCAATCGAATTTGATAAAATTATTTTTTCTCTTTAATTTTTCTTGTTTATGAATTTTATTATTTTTTGAAAATGTTTAAATTATTAATAACAGTAAGCTTTCAAATGTGAATTGATAACTTTTTAGCGAATAAACTGAAATCAACAGAATTTCATAAAATTATTTTTCCTCTTTTTCGTCAACTTTTAAGCTTCTAATAAGAATATCTTTTTGAACGATGAATTATTAATTTTTTATCGAATAAAAATATAATCCTCCCCCTTTTTGCTTTACCTTTTCTGTAAAATTTATAACAGGAGCATTTCTCCTTTCCAACGTGTATACTTGTCATTGCTTGATTTAATTCCACACGTTTTCATAACACTCTTTTGCCATTATTATACGTATTAAACTCAATCCATACATGTAGGTACCAATAAAAATTCGAAAACTCCTTGATTTTTAAAAATAATTTGCAATTTTCTTCTATATTCTCATATTCCGAGGCATGTAAATTAAATTATTAATAAAAATTTCTTGCGGAGCACACACGGTACATACACGATCACTCAATTAGACAAAAATTTTCGGCTATGCTAGCAAACTGGTATTCTATAAACTAGTGTTCGAAAGCTCGAATACCAATAAAATTGAAGACGTATCGCGGTAGAATTCGCCATTGATCGCACAGTGGAGGTACCGTGGCAATTTTCGACGGAAAATCTGTATAACGCGATTACGCTGCTCGGCACTCAAACTGTTAAAGACGGGTAGAGATAAGTGATCGTGTGGAAGGAACGAGGCGAGTCGTATCGAGAGCAGGATTGATAGTTTTAGATGCGTAATATTCGAGGAGGGTGTCATTACCGCGGATGAATAATGGAACGCGTGGAAATGCGTTTCGAAATCGGCGCCACTTCCGCGCTGCGCGGATATCGTGCATCGAGTTCGCGATCTGGCTGCCCGATTACAGACTCGATACTTTGATGGTAATCTTAATGAGAGACGATGGTGAAATTCGAGGAGAAAAATTGATACGTGGTCTGTTGTTAGCTTGTACTGTTTCGTGATGCATGCTTTAATTTTTCTTACTGATTTTTTCCTTTTCCGTGGGGGACCGAGGGGGGTAACGAATATGGAGATACTGTATGCAATTTGAATATAAAATGTATATAGGATTTAATAAGACGGTTTTTATTAGTATTATAGGATACCGTTTCCAAAGAAATCACGAATCGGCCATGGCCAACGAAAACAAATTATAAACCGATCGATATTTTCTAGAAGCAAGTGGAAAAGTTATTTTGGATAACAAAATTAAGTTAAACGCAAAACATTTGTCTGAGCATTTTTGGACAAACTGTTTAAAGAAATGTAACTCTAGAAGTATGAAAAAGGTGGAAATCATTTGTATGAGACATTTTATTGGAAATAGCAATTAGAATTTCATTATCGGTAATAAAATTATTATTATATATGTAGGATACCATTTCGAAAGAAATCGCGAATCGGCCATTGTCAACGAAAACAAATTATAAACAGATCGATATTTTCTAGAAGCAAATGAAAAAGTTATTTTGGGTAACAAAATTAAGTTGCACAGTCCCTACGGGGAGGTGAAGCGTAGGTTAAGAAAAGCATAAAAGCAGGTCCTTGACGACCAAAACAGAGTCCTAGAAATCAATTGTGACCAGCACGAGCGTGAGTCGCTTGGTGTTGGAAGGAGAGTTAAATAAGAGTGCGTTTTTGTATGTTTTCGTTTCGTTAACTTGGTGTTCTTTTCCTAAATTAAATCAGTTTATGAGTTTTGAGTTTGTGTTATTCTGTTCTTGTTGTTTTGTCAATTTTTGGTGTTTCAAAACCAGTTTTCGCCATCCTATATAAATGTACCAAAAATAATTTAAGAAATAATTAGTCTAATTTTTTGATAATTTTTGTCGTATGATACATAATCCTTTAGTCTTCCATATTTTTCAACACCAATTTGTAACCAGTTAAAAGCAATTAATGACTAGGTAGATTTTCAAATGTCTCTTGAATGCACGAAATAATCAAAATTTAATATACATGATTTAATATTCAATTGTTCTTGTTATTTAACTCGTAAGTTGAGTAATATCTTTTCTGTGGATGTGGATTTAATTATAGGTGGATACAGATTTTTAGTATTTAATATTTAACATGAAGCATCATCAGCATGCTTCTTTTTACTTCAACTCAAAGAGAAGCTCTTACCTTTTACTGCAAGTAAGTCGTCACAGAGATTTACGAGGAGTAAACTCGTCTTTGAAATGTCACCAACCATTTTACGAAGGTTTACGTCCATTTCCTGTACCGTGTAAACACATTTCTGCACTTACAGCGTAAAGATGGCGTTTACGCGAGATGCAGTTTCACCGGAAACAAGGCAAGGATGAGACCCCAACACTCACACCAGCGCTACCATATGTTGTGTTTCAATAGCTTCTTGCGTAAATACTTCCGTTGAAGCTAAACATCTGTATGCTAATACGCCGTGTAGATTCGTTGAAATCTCGTACCATGAAAGATCGTGTGTGGAATGTGTGTACGAAAAACAAATTTCATCCTTTGGAACACAGTTCTCGACATTGCTATTTTATTTGCTATTTCTGACATGCATGCACCTTGCATGTTTCATGTAACTGTTAGTCGAACATGTTGTGGTTAATTTAGGCAAATTTATAATTCAAAGAATTGGAATTAAACACTGGAAACATTTACGGATATATTTTTAGTAGAAAAATAAAATTTATTTCAAAATTGTTAAAAAATTGGGAGTCTCGAATAATAAAATGTAACAATGAACAAATGAACAATAAAATGGGTTCTGTCTAGTTTTGAGTTTTACATTTTTCTCTTAAAAAATGAATGTTCATTTTTGAGAATATTTATATTAACATTTAATTTCATTAGAAAGAGAGTTAATTCCAGTTGCAGAAATTTTCTGAATGAAAATGTTCGTGTGCTACTCAAAAATCGTTTTATATTTATTCGATTCTCATATTTATCTAGAGGAAGCCTTCCATAAAAATGAATCAGTGTAATCAAATATATAAAAAGATATGATCACAGTTACTAATATACGAGACCGAAAATATCTGTCCTTCCATTAATCTCACCAAAGTGTGAGCTAAAAGCAGAGAATCGTCCTAATTTCCCAACAACTGTTCCATAACATCAGTCAAAGCGTTATCCATGGTGAAAATAACAAGGATAAGAGCATCGACGGCTTCGATGCGGCTATTTCGGACCCACTGACTAATCTCCTACCAGGAATCGTGTTTCAGAAGCTAACACTCAAAAAGAACGTAACACGGAATAAAACTTAGTGTTCCGTACTAAATGCCGTGTTACTAACTTTTATTATAATACCTTTATTTTTGATAATTCTAGGGAATATGTTATTTTGTATTACGACTGCAACTCTGAAGCTTAACACAGAATCTACCATGGTCTACATGACCATTTTTAAAGTTATTACTAAAAATTCTGTACTCCAACGTTGTGGTCATCACGGATCCTCTTCCCATATACCTAATCAATTTTCCAAAGTCTCTCGTTATTCCATTTTTCACAGCTTTACTTCGCCTTTAGCCCTTTCCCGTACTTTAACGAGTCTGCCTCGTGATGAAGATTTTGGGTCTAACACGAATATCACGTGCCAGACTCGTGAACAGGAAGTCGGGTCAAACACGAATATCACGTGCCAGACTCGTGAACAGGAAGTCGGGTCAAACACGAATATCACGTGTCAGACTCGTGAACAGAAAATTGGCCCAAACATGAACACCACGGGCCAGGCTCGGAGACATATCACACGTATTTACATTTTGGCTCGTATTGCAACTGTTTTCGAGCATTAATCTGGTCTGTTTACCGCGCGTTGACGTTACCATTTGGGCTCGGATTTCGTCGAGCTAAATGGCACGGGAAGAGGTTAATCACCGGTCATTTGACCGTGGTAAGTTTAGTGTTAAGTCAGGAGATGCCGTTTTTATTTCTTGCATAGATGTATACTTGGCAGATAAGAGCTTGCTAACTTCGAAAACTCGAAATTTCGAAAATTTTAATAGAGCTTCTGTTGCTAGATGAAGACTCAGTTGGCATTCATCTAGGCTTTCTAGTTCGGATGTCTTGGCTTTAGGTTTCCCAAAGCTCGGACTCAGTCCAACCGTTCACGTGAAACACATAACAGAAACAGCAGGCCATAGTTTATTGTCACCTATTAACACGTTGATCACCACGTCGGTGAAACACGACTGACGTTGCCAAGTTCTTTGGACACACGTGTGTCTGACGTTTGTAGCATCGTTGAAATCTTTGTCAGTCTCGTACGACTGACAACCGATCTTTTGTAGACAGTAATACAAAACTTTTTTGTTATCCACTTGTGTGCAGCAATTAGTCTTTCATCTTTCCCCACGCAATCATCGAATTTTTTTACGTATGTACGTCTTTGTGCACCTAATTGGGGTTACATGGGTGGGTAGCAATGCGAGTAGACATGGTAACATGCGTGTAATTACAATTTCATTATAGTGTGGGAACAAATAAAAAACTCATTGTTAGCAGACTATGGATAGTATACAAAATGTCTATCTCTGACAAGGAGAGTGCAAGTCCTTCGGGTCACCGATTTAATTGAAACTTTGTAGGTTTGC
>NW_016909919.1:0-3709 GCF_001483705.2 Eufriesea mexicana
TCTGTTTGGCTCTGGACAGGTCAGCAATAGTTGTCTAGGCAAGTCAAGTTTCGTTAGCTTACGTTGGAATATGTTACGTTCGGTCTGGTTAGGGTAGGACAGATTTGGCTTTTCTGCTATACCCTAGTATTCGTTGGATTCATGTGTTCTACTGTGATCTGGAATGTTCAGCTTTTCAAAGGGAATGTCAGCCATAGAGGCCTCGGCACGTTTGTTTCGTTATCTTACGCTCGGTTAGGTAAGGTTAGGCTAAGTTTGGTTCAAATAGCTTTTACTTTTGTGCTATGCACTGCAACTCTATGCATTTCTGCTCTCAACTCTCGCCTAATATGCTCTGCTTGACTCTGGGGCGGGCAGCAATAGCGGTCTCGACACGTTAGGCTGAGTCCTGTTACGTTTGGTTACGTTACGTTTGGACAGGTTAGTATAGGGTAGCTTTGGCTTTTGTGCTGTACACGGCTATACGGCAGACTTCTGCGCTCTACTGTGCTCTAATGTGTGAACCTTGCCTCTGCGGAGGCCAGGAGCAGTGGTGCCCGCACTTTAGTTTCAGTTGTGTTACGTCTGGCTTGGCTGGGTTGGGCTAGGTTTTGTTAGTATGGCTCTGACTTTTGTGCTATGCAGTACTACTCGGCCGATACCAGCGCTCTGCATTGCTCTACTGACCTCTGCTTGTCTCTGTTATGGCCGGCAATAGTGGTCGTACCTCTGCTTGTCTGTTATGGCCGGCAACAGTGGTCGTGGCGTGTTTGTGTGAGTTAGCTTAGGCTCGGTTTGGTTATGGTTGGTTAAGTTAGGAAAGGATGGCTCTGTCATTTGTGCTATATACTGCTACTTGGTGTGCCTCTGAGCTTTACTGCGCACCAGTACATTCTGCTTGGCTATTTGGAGACCAGCAGTAGTGCTCTAGTTTCGTTAGTCTGAGTTATGCTGTGTTTGTGTATGTCAAGTTTGGTTTCGTGAGGATAGGATAGCATAGACTTTTGTGTTGTACGCTGCTCTTCGGTGGATTCCAGCGCTGTACATTGGGCTAGTATAATCTGCCCTGCTCTCTGGAGGCCAGCAGTTGTTGTCGTGGCACGATAGGTTTTGTTAGGTTACGTTTGCTTAGGGTGGGTTATGTCTGGTTATGTTAGGATATTTTTGAGCCTTGCGCTATACGTTGCGGTCTGTTGGTATTCTGCGCTCTACAGTGCTCCAGTATATTCTGCTTGGCTCTCGGAATGCAAGCAATAGTGGTCTCGGCAGGTTATGTTTGGCTAGGCTAAGTTCGGTTAAGTTAGGCTAGGTCAGGTAAGGCTGGGTTATCTTTCACTTTTATGCTATGTGCTGCTGCTTGGAGGCTTTCTGTGCTCTACTGGGCACCAGTAAGTGCTGCATTGCGCTGGAGGGGCTAGCAATAATCGTCTCGGCACGTTAGGTTGAGATAGGCTACTTTCGGCTATGTTCGGATTGGTTAGGTTTGATGAAAGAAGTTCCGACTTTTGTGCTATAAACTACTATTCGGTGGATTTCTGTGATCTACCGCACTGTACTATACTCTGCTCCACTCTGGGTGCCGGGAGTTGGTGGTCGCGGCAAGTTAGTTTGAGGCATGTTACGCGCCGTTATGACACGATTGGCTAGGTTAGGAGTTGATAGCTTTGAATTTTGCGCTATACACTGCAATTCAGTGGATTTCTGCTCTCTACTTTTCTCTAGTATGTTCTGCTTGGCTCTGGAGACCCCAGCAATAGTATTCGCACCACGGTAAGTTGAATTATGTTACGTTTGGTTATGCTACGATTAATTAGGCAAGGAGGTAATATTTATGATTTTTGCGGTATGCTCACCTTTTCGGTGGATTCCTGCACTCTACTGTACTGTAATACGTTCAGCTCGGCTCTGCGAAGTACAGCAACATTGGTATCGACGAGTTATGCTGAGTTAGGCTACGTTTTGTTAGGTTAGGTTAGGCCATGTTGGGTTAGGATGTCACTGACTTTTCCGCCATACACTCCTATTCGGCGGTCATTTGTGCTCTACTGTGCCCAAATATGTTCAGGTTGGCTCTGGGAACGCGAGCAATAGCGGAGTCGGCATGACATGCTTAGTTAAGCAACGTTTGGTTGGGTGAAGTTTTGTCAGGTTTGGTCCGGATATCTTTGGCTTTTGTGTATTACACAGGAATGCAGCCGACTTCCGCGTTCTACTGCGCTCTAGCATAATCTGCTTGGCTCTGTGGTGGTAACCAATAGGGGTCGCGGCATGTTAGGTTGAGTTAGGCTACGTTTGGTTAGGTTAAGTTATACTACGTTTGGTAAGGATGGCTTTGACTTTTACGCTATACTATGCTATTCGGTGGATCTCTGCCCTCCAGTGTGGCCTAATATGCTCTGCTTGGCCCTGGGTAGGCCAGCAGTAATTGTCACGGCATATTAGGTTGAGTTAGGCTACGTAGGGTTAGGCTAGGTTTGGATACGTCAGGATAGGTAGCTTTGAGTTTTGTGTTGTACACTGCTATTCGATGGTTTTCTGAGCTCTACAGGGCTCTAGTATATTTTGCTTGACCGTTGGTGGGCAGCAATAGTGGTCTGGGCACGTCAGGATGAGATTGGTTACGTTTGGTTACGTCACTTTTGGCCAGGATGGGATGTGATAGCCCTTACTTCTGTGCTATACTCCGCTATACGGTTGCTTTCTGCGCTCTACTGTGCTCCAGTATACTCTGCTTGGCTATGTGGAGGACAGATGTATTGGCCACGACATGATCGCCTATGTTACGTTGCGTTCGGTTATGTTACGTTTGGTTAAGTTAAGTCATTGAAGCTTATCCTTTTGTGGCATACACTACTATACTTTGGACGTCTGCTCTCTATTGTGCGCTATCACACTCTGCCTGTGTCTGGGGACGCCAGTTGTAGTGGTCGCGGCAAGTTAGGTAATGTTTAGTTATGTTTGAATATGTTACGATTGGTTAGGTCAGGATCAAGTAGCTACGACTTTTGTTCTACACACTGCTATACGGTGGATTTCGGCGCAATGATGTGCTCTGATATTTTACGCTTGGCTCTGGAGAGGCCGGCAGTAGAGGTCTCGGCACATTAGGTTGTGCAATGTTACGCTTGGTTAGGGCAGGATAGGCTAAGATCGGTAGGGATGGCTACGAATTTTGTGCTATACACTGCTATTCGGTGGAGTTCTGCGTTCTACTTTGCCACACGATGTTCTGCTTTGCCCTGCCTATGTCAGCAACAGAGTTCTCGCACGTTGGATTCAGTTTAAGTTACGTAAAGCACTAGCGATCACTATTCCTGGCGTCCCCAGAGACAAGCAGAATCTACTACGGCACAGCAGAGCCTGGAAATCTGCCGCAACGCTGTGTGCAGCACAAAGGTCAAACATATCCTGACCTAACTTGACCTAACATAACCTATCCAAACGTAGCGTAACCCAATGTTGCGTGACGAGACCAATGTTGCTGGCCTATCCAGCGCCAAACCGAGCATATCAGAACACAGCATATCACAGAAATCCACCGAATAACAGGGTATAGGACGAGGGTCCAAGCTTTACTGACCTAACGTAGCCTAACCTGACCTAACCAAACCTAACATAACACAGCGTAACGTGCCACGAATACTATTGCTGGCCCCCACGGACCCAAGCTGAACATGTTAGAACAGGGTAGGGCGCAGCATTCCGCGGATAGGAGTGTATAGCACGAAAG
>NW_016909919.1:6721-9771 GCF_001483705.2 Eufriesea mexicana
CAAACTGTATAAACTTGAGCAGACTAGTGGGCAGAAGTCCATCCCATTGTAGTGTATAGCACAAAAGTCATAATCAAAGTAACCAAGCTTAACCTAACTTAACACAATCAAACGCAGCCGAACTCACCCCAACGTGTCGAGGTCGCTACCGATAGTATCCCATGAGTCGAGCATAGTGTAACATGGCCATATAGATCGCAGGAATGCACCGAATGGCAGTGTAGAGCACAAGAGTCGAAGATAACCTAACCAAGCGTAACTTAACATAACCTAACCGAACCTAACATAACTAAACCTAACGTGCCGAGACAAATATTGCTGGACTCCCCAGAGCCAAGCAGAGTACAGCGCAGCACAGTAGAGCCCAAATATCCACCGAATAACAGTGTATAGCACGAAAGTGTAGGCTATTTTAACCAAACTTAACCGAACCTAATCTAACCAAACGTAACACAAATCAGCCTAACGTGCCGAGGTCGGCGTTGCCGCAGTCCGCAGAGTCGAGCAGAGTGTAGTAGAGCAACCTAGAGCGTAGGAATCCACCGAATAGCAGTGTATAGCACAAAAGCCAAAGGTCTCCTGTCCTATCCTGAGCAAGCCTAACGTAGCCAAACGTAACATACACCAACCTAACGTGCCGAGACCAATATTGCTGTCCTCCCCAGAGGCGATCTGAATATACTAGAGCACAGTAGATCGCAGAAGTCTGTCGAATGACTGTGTATATCACAAAGGTCAAAGCTACCCTAACCAAACATATCTAAACCAAGCCTAACCAAACGTAAAAAAGCTCAACCACTCGTGTCGCGGCCACTTTAGCTAGCGCCCCCAGAATCAAGCAGGATATTCTAGAGCACAGTAGGGCGCAGATGTCCATAGAATAGCAGTGTGTAGCATAAGAGCTATAGCTACCCTAACCTAACATAAGAAAGCTTAACACAGCAAAACGTAGCCTATCTCTACCTAACACGCCGCGGCCACCATTGCTGGACACTCCAGAGCCATGCAGAGTATACTAGAGCATAGCGTAACTCAGAATTCCGCCGATTTGCAGTGTATAGCATGAAAATCTAAGAAATCCTAACCTAAGCTGACCTAACTTAACATAAACAAACGTAGTACAACCAAACCCATCGTGCCGCGGCCACGATTTCTGGCCTCCACAGAGCAAAGTAGAGCATACTAGAACACAGTAGGCCACAGAAATACATCGCCTGGCAGTTTATGGCACAACAGTCAAAGCCATCCTGTCATAACCAAGCGCCAAATAACCGAACGTAACATAAATCAAACTAACGTGCCGAGACCAACGATTCTGGCCTCCCCAGGGACAAGCAGACCATATTAGAGCACGGTAGAGCGGGGAAATGCACCGGAGAGCAGTGTATATCGCATAAGACAAAGCTACCCTGTCCTAGCCTAACCAGGCGTATCAAAACCAAACGTAGCATAACTCCAACTGTCGTGCCGCGACCACTATTGCTAGCATCCACAGAGCCAAGCAGTATATACAAGAGCAAAGTAGACCACAGAAAGCCACGGAATAGCAGTGTATAGCGCAAAGGTGGAAGATACCCTAACCATACCCGTGTTGACCTAACCAAGCGAACGTAGCTCATCCAATCCTAACGAGCCTAGACCACCATTGCTGGCCTCTCCATCACCAAGCAGAACATATTAGGGGTGATTTGAACGCAGAAGTACACAGAATGGCAGTGCGTTGCAGAGAGGTCAATGGCAAGCTAGCCAGACCTAATCTAACCCAACCTATACAAAAGCAATCTGACTCGCCCTAACGTGCAACAACCACCATAGCCGACCTCTTCAGAGCAGAGTATACAAGAGCACAGTAAGCCGCAGAAAGGCATGGAATAGCAGTGCATAGAACGAAAGTCAAAGGTGTCCTAACCAAACCTATACCGACCTAACCAAGCAAACGTAACAAATCCCAACCTCTCGAGCCGCGACCACTATAGATGGCGTCCCCAGGGTTATGCAGAATAGGACACTCCACAGGAGCGCGCAGATTTCCACGGAGTAGCAGTGCGTAGCAAAAAGCTGAAGCTACCCTAAC
Source organism: Eufriesea mexicana (assembly GCF_001483705.2). NCBI lineage: Eukaryota > Metazoa > Arthropoda > Insecta > Hymenoptera > Apidae > Eufriesea > Eufriesea mexicana. Next base: position 8,796 of record NW_016909919.1, read on the forward strand.
CTGACCTAAGCGAGCGTAACATAGCCAAACGTAATATATCTCTACCTAACGTGCCGTCACAGCTATTGTTGGCCACACAGGGCCAAGCAGAATACCGTAGAGAGCGGTGTGGCGCAGATATCCACCGAATAACGATATACACCATGAAAATCAAAGCTATCGTTGCCAAATTTAATCAAACGTAACTTAGACATCCGTTCCCTAACAAAAACTAACGTGGCTAGACCTCTATTCCTCTGCTCCTCAGAGCAAAGCAGAACATATTATAGCACAGTAGAGCGCAGAAGTGCACAGAATATCAGTGTATAGAGCTAAAGTTAAAGCCGTCGTTTCCTAGCCTAACGGATTGTGTCATAACCAAACGTAACAAAGCACAAATAACGTCCGGCGTTCAGTATCGCTGGGCTCCCAAACTCGTGCAGAGTATAGTAGAGCACAGTACAGCGCAGAGTTCCACCTGATAACATTATATAACACGGAAGTGAAAGCTTCGCTGACTTAACGCAACGTAACCTAACGTAACCGAACGAACCCTAACACAACCTGTCGCGCCACGACCGCTATTGCTTGCCTCCCAGCGTCGAGCACAGTATAGAAGAGCAATGTAGAATACAGAAATCTTCCAAACAGCAGTGTATAGCACAAAAGGCACAGCTATCCCACCCCAACCTGACCAAACGTAACATAAGCCGATGTAACGTAGCACATCCTGTCGTGCTACAACCGCTGCTGCTGGCCTCATGAGAGCTAAGCAGATTATAGCAGAGCAATGTAGAATGGTGAATTCGTCCGGATAGCAGTGTATAGCACTAAATTCAAAGCTACCCTAACAAAACCAAAACAATTGTGGCATTGCCTAACATAGCCATGCAAAGCCTGTCGTGCGACGACAACTATTGCGGGCCTCCCCAGGTTCTAGCAGAGTATAGTAGAGCACAGTACAGCGCAGAAAGCCGCCAGATATTAAGGTATACCA
>NW_016909920.1:0-3174 GCF_001483705.2 Eufriesea mexicana
TCTCTCGTGCTACACACCGTGATTCGTGGATTTCTGCGCTCCTCTGTGCTATAATATGTTCTGCTTGGATCTGTGTATGGCAACAATGGTGTTCTCGGCACGTTAGGTTGAGTTACTTTGCGTTGTGTTATGTTATGTTTGACTGGGTCATGCCCGAAATGCTTTGACTTTCTTGGTATTGACAATAATTCAGTGGATTTCTGAGCTCTACTGTGCTCTACCGTACTCTGCTCAGCTCTGGGGGGGGGCATCAATAGTGGTCCTTGCTCGGTAGTTACAGTTAGGTTACGTTCGGTTATGTTACGATTGGTTAGGTTTGGAGAGGATAGCTATCTTTTGGGCTATACCCTGATAATCGGTGGGTCTCTGCGCTCTACTGCGATCTCATTTGCTCAGCTTGGCTCTGGGAAGGACAGCAATCGTACTCTCGGCACATTATATTGATTTACTCTACGTTCGTTTTGGTTAGGTTAGGTCAGGTTAGGTTAGATTATCATTGACTTTTGTGCTTCACGCTGCAACGCCGCTGGTTCCTCTGCTCTACTGTGATCTTGTGTTTACTGCTTGGCTATGGGGATGTCAGCAACAGTGGTGTAGAGCGGTTATGTGGAGTTAGGTCACGTATAGTTATGCTATGATTGGTTAGGTTAGGCTAGGGTGGCTTTGACTTTTGTGCTGTATGATGCTATTTGGTGGCACTCTGCGCTCTACTGTGCTCTTGTATATTCTGATTGGCCCCGAGGAATACAGCAATAGTGGTCTCGGCATGTTAGGTTTGGTCATGCTGCGTTTGGTTATGTAAAGTTTGGTTATGGTAGGAGAGGGTATCATTGTCTTTGTGCTCTATACTCACATTCGGCGAACTTCTGCTATACACTGAGCTCTAATATGCTCTGCTTATCTCACTAGAGGCCAGCAATGGTGGTCTTGGCACGTTAGGCTGAGTTTGGTTACGATTGGTTAGGTTACGTTTGTTTGGGTTAGGTCAGGATAGCTTTGACTTTCATGTCATGGACTCTTATTCGGTGGGTATCTGCGATCTAGATTGGTCTACTATACTCCGCTCGACAGTGGGGTGGCTAGCAATAGCGGTCGCGACACGATACCATGTGTTATGTTAAGTTTGGTTAGGGCAGGATTGGTTGGGTTGGTTATAATGGCAACGTCTTTTGTGCTGCAATCTGCTATTCGGTGGATTTCTGCACTCTACTCTGCTATAGTAGATTCTGCTTTGCACTGTGGATGCCAGAAATAGTGGTCTCAGCGCGTTAGGTTAAGTTAGTCCGCGGTTGGTTATGCTTGGTTAGGTCTTGTTAGGTTAAGTAACATCTGACTTTTGTGCTGTACGCTGCTTCTTGGCGTCACTCTGCTGTCCACTGTGCTCCACTATACTCTGCACGACTATGGGGAGGCCAGCAGATGTGGATGCTGCACTTTAGGTCGAGTTATGTTACGTTTGGTTGCGTTGCGATTGGTGCTGTTAGGTTGGGTTACGTTATGTTAGGCCAGGAACGGTTAGGATGCGCGGAGCTACCTCTGAAGCGGAGGCGGGTAATCGTCGACCCCGCGCCTGCTCGAAATGTGCGAGTGCCCGCGAGCGCCGGAGCAGCGGCACCGGCGCCCGTGTTCGGTATGCAGGCAGCCCTCGCGGCACTCGCGGCGCTGAGCCGGAGCAAGAGAGCTCCACCGCCGGCCTGCGCGCGATACGATGCAGCGCCGCGCCTCGTGGACGAGTTCCGCTCGCGCGCTTCTCGCGATCGCCGCGAAGACCGGAGCGATATCCGGTCATAACAAGAAGAAGAGCGGCGACAAGCAGGGCCCGATCCTTAGGCGGCCGCCGTCGCAGTTTGGGTACCCGAGGGCTCATGTCTCTCTTGCGCTGAGGCCATGTCCGCTGCAAGGGGAAAGATAAATCTCGCCAACCTCGGGATCGAGGACTTGCGCCACTGTCGGGCCGCTTCCGGTGGTCTCTTGCTGGAGATCGGTGGACCCGAAGGCGCACAGCGGGCCGCTGCTCTCGCCGGGCGAATGAGCGAATTCTTGGAGGGATCCGGTGTGCCGGTTACGGTTGCCACCAAAAAAGCAGAGCTGAGGGTGACAGGGCTCGACGACTCTCTCACTCCCCGCGAGGTGGCCACTGCCCTGGCCAGGGTCGGTGGTTCCACCGAGGTGGAAACAAGAACCAGAGTGACCCGGTCATCCGCTTCGGGGCTTGGCTCTGTATGGGCCCAGTGTCCCCTAGCGGCAGCGAGAAAGGCCGTCGGTTGCGGGCGGATCCGCGTCGGCTGGACTTCCGCCCGTGTTGTAGCCTTCGAGGCACGGCGCATTGATTGCTTCCGTTGCCTTGCGTTCGCTCACGCGAGGAATGGATCCTATAGCGCGGTGGACCGCAGCGACAACTGTTTCAGGTGTGGCGCGGCGGGCCACCGTGCCGGTGGGCGTAGTGCGTCTGCACCCAAGTGACCGGTTTGCGCCGGGCCCCTCCAACCACCGGCTGGGCAGCATGGTGTGCTGCCCGCCAAATGTGAAATGCGCAGCTCGCCAGGCGCCTGCAGGCGCCGCGTCCGTCTCTGCGCCCGCGAGCGCCAATTTGAAAGCTGCGTCCCCGCATTCCGTCTCCGCAACCGCTACCGCGAATGGTCCGCTGACCGGAGGAGCACCGAGCCAGCAGCCGGCTCGAAGGAACGGTGGCCAGGAGGAGGCCATGGACACGGGCTAAATTTCACGCCGTCCAAGGTGCTCCTGGACAAACGGAACCACTCGCGGTCGTCGCAGGACCAGCTCCTGCAGACGTTCGTTGAGCTGGGTGTCCTGCTGGCTGATACCGCAGAGCCGTGCCGTATCCTCGGTCAAGGCGGGCAGTTCGGGGATCGGGACATCTCCGTGGCGATTATCGACAGGGGCTATTGCAGACACCCGCACCAACGTTGCTTCACAGCGGTGAGGGCTTCGTCGCGGTCCCCTGGAACGACGTGGTCGTGGTGGGGTGCTACGTCTCCCACAACCGCGGGCTCTCACGGCACGAGAGGTACCGGGACGAGCTCGGAGGTTTCCTCAGTGGACACATGGCTCGTCCGGTTCTGGTCCTGGGGGACTTCAACGCCCATGCCGTGGCGTGGGGTTCCCCGCGAACAGACGCTCGGGGCGAGGCCCTACAACGTTGGGCCGCGTGAT
>NW_016909921.1:0-1220 GCF_001483705.2 Eufriesea mexicana
GACCAGATTATTCAAACGGCTGCGTTGCCCTGTTGATGATTATACACTGACATGGCTGAATGCCTCTAGCGGCAATCGCTTTGTTCATTGGTCAATCTACAATTGCCGTGGAACATCAATGGTAAACGAAGCGACTAATACAGTGGTTATAGTTTTGTGTGCATGGCAACTGCCTGCACAGCATTAAAATTTGTCAATGGCCCTACCGACACACAATCTATCCACTTCTCATTCTAGAAGAGTATGGAGCTTGAATCATCAGTGAACAGAATAACATAGCGGCTATAGTCCTCTGATGGTAGATGTAATGCGCGCAGTGGTGTCTATTGTAAACATCTCTCCATAAATGGTCTATACCTTGATTATGCCAGAAACGGAGTGGGATATAGCCCATGACTGAAGAAATTAATCAAACGGCTGTACTCCTGTGACGATGGCTGTATACAGACCCGTTATGTCAATTGTTGGCGGCTCGAGGGATTATTGGTCAGTCATTTGTTATTCTGGAATTGGGCTAGGATCTAAATCGTCAATGAACAGATTAATCCAACGGTCATAGTGTTGTTATGGTGGACGTGACTACTACCGTACTGGGAATTGTTTATTCCTATAGGCATATCTGGTGTGTACAATGTTTGCTCAAGGTTTTCTGTGGAACTTACGTTATCTCTGATCAGATTAATATAACGACTACACTACTGCCATGATTGCTGCACATACCACTGCTTTGTGTGTTGTTGATACCTCGAAATCTAACGGATGCGTTTTTTCTGATCCTAGAATTTCTACGGAATACAAACCATCATTGAAAAGAACAACACAAATGCTACAGTGCCCTGTTGATAGATGCACTTAGAACCGTACTCTCAATTGTAAATATCCCAAGACATAATCGTGTTATGCATCGACTACCCTAAACTTGAGCTTGACTTCAAACCATCACTGAACAGATTAATTCAACGAATACAGTACTTTACGGGCGGATGTACTGGGAATTGCAAATAACTCAAGGCGTAACTGATGCAAACATTGGTACCTCTAAAACTACCGTGGAATTTAAATCATCACAGAAAGGATTACCCAAATGTCTACGGCGATGTATTGTTGGAAGCTCCAACTATCGTCCTGGGAGTTGTAAATGTCTTTATCTGTAACAGATGTTTTCATTGATTATTCTAGCACAACTATATAACATTGATCATCAGTGAACATATTAATCC
>NW_016909921.1:1634-12357 GCF_001483705.2 Eufriesea mexicana
CGCACTATGTATTGATCATTCTGGAATTGGTGCTAAATTTCATTTATCAGTGGAGAAATTGGTCCAACTGCTAAAGTAATGTGATGAATGCTGCATATAGACCAATTTCGTGAATTGTTATTTTATCGAGCTATACAGGGCCTGTCTTTTGTCACTCTCGAATTGCTATTGTATCTAAATCATCATTTAACCGGTTTTCTCAACAGCCGCAGTGCCCTGTTGATGAGTGTACTAGGAACCACACAGTCGGCTGAAAATATCTCCAGCCATAACCGTACTATACATTTGTTAGTGGTGGACTAAATTATAATAATATTTACTTAAAAGTTTAATAAAGCAACACAATGTACAATTGAATTAGCTGAAATAGTCTCGATCGTCTCAAAGATATGTACTGTACAGTCTCCCTTGCACACAGCGTCTTCTTCTGTTGAATGTCCAACGGGAACTAAACGTTTTTCACGACTCCTAGTCGTACTCGTCACACACATATATACTACCTCACAAACATTCTTCTTACTTATACCAACTGTACTGTGGCATTACCGCCACAACTGTAACCAGAATTCCTTAAACATTAGAAACACACGCATTCCTGATCCAACCATCCCGACACTTCTATACACAGTAATTTATGTAACCCCTACCACAACAATGATCACGCCAGACTTGCTTTGGAATTTACATCACAGGCGAACATATTATTCCAACGGCAATAGTAGTATGATGAAGGACGTACTCAGTACTGCTTTGTCTTGTTAATAGATAAGCGATATTGGGTATGTCCTTTGCCATTTTGGATTTGTAATAGAATATAAATCATCACTGAACAGCTTAATCCAACTGCTAGAGTGCTCTATTTTTGGACGTTCCATCTACCGTACTGAGCGGTGTAAATTTATGTATCCATAACAGATGTATACATTGATGATTCTACAATTAGGTTGGTATATGTGTCATCACTGATCAGATTACTCCAACGGCCACAGTGCTCTGTTTGTGGACGTACATACTACCGTACTAGGAGATATAAATGGCTATAGCCATAACTCATGTATGCATTGATTACTGTAACACTACTGTGGAATTTAAGTCCTCACTCAACACATTAATCCAGTGACAACAGAGATCTATTGGTGGACACACAAAGTACCGCACTGGGATCTGTAAATGCCTCCATAGACAGCTGATGTATGCATTGGACATTCTGGAACTAATGTGCAACTTATAACATCGGATAACCCACTAATACGACGGTGGCAGTAATATGGTGATGGGAGTATTGGGTACCGTGTCGTCAGCTGTTGATATCTCGAGCGGCAATGCGCCCGTTCTTTGCTATTCCCTATTTGCTGTAGAATACGCATCATCATTGAACAGATCAATTCTTCCGTTACTGTGTTCTGTTGATGGACGTACTAAGAACTGCACATAAAGTTATAAATATCTGCAGTCATAACCGTACCATACATTGATTACTCTCGAATTACTGTTAAATTCAAATTGTCAATGAAATAATTTGTCCAACGGCTAAAGCATTGTGACGACGGCAGTGCACTATACCGTTTCGTAAGTTAGTAGAGTCTCGTGCGATAACGGGCCAGTCCTTAGTCATACTAGAAATGCAATAGGATATTAACCGTCACTGAGCAGATTGGCCCAGTGGCTACAGTGCTCTGCTGGTGAATGTACCTACTACCGTACTGGGTATTGTCAATATATCTACCCATAACTGATGTACACGCGGATTGTACTAGAATTGCTATTAAGCTTAAAATAACAATGAGCAAATTAGTCCAACGGAAAAAGTACCGTGACGATGGCTGTTCTCTGTGCCGTTTCGTCAGTTGTTAGAGTTTCGAGCGATAATGGGCAAGTCGTCTGTCATTCTTTAATTGCAATGGTATTTAAATCATCAAGAAATGATTAATACAACTGTTGCAGTGCTTTACTGGTGGATGCACCAGCTACCGTACTGGGAATTGTAAATATCTCTAGGCATATCTTAAGTATGCATATATTATTCTATAACTGCTGTGGAATCTACATCATCACTCAACATATAAATCCAATGAATATGGTGCTCTATTGGTGTATGTACCAACAACCGACCTGGCGTTTGTAATAATACCTAGTCGTAACTCGTATGTACATTGGTTATTCTAGAAATACTGTGGAATTTAAATCATCGGGAACATTTTAATCGAACGGCTGCTCTACAGTGATGTTTACCGTACACAATGTAGTTATGAAAACCGTAAGCATCTCGAGTTATAACGGATCTGTGTTTGCTATCCCAGGAATGCTATACAATGTAAATCATCAAGTCATTTATACTCTACTCCAATTCTAGAATGATAGAAGTGACCAATTATAAAACCAGATATTAACAAACGACGAAACAGTACTGGACACGGCCATAATTATATTAATTTAGAAGATGGACTGCTTTGTACAGTGATAATCTATGATTAACAGCGATTCTTGAATAATCAATGCAGAGTACGGACGTTTCTAGAGATATTTACCATTGAGGGTACGGTACAAAGTATAACAATCAACGGAGAAATGTAGCCATTAGGTAAACATAATCAATGATGATGTAGACTCTATTGCAATTATAGAATGGCAAAATAAGGATCCGTTACATCTGGAGACAATAATAAATGACATAGCGGTAATGATTGCAGCCATCATCAGAGTGCGGCAGCAGCATAACTAATCTGTTCACTGATGATTTGAACTCCACAGTTGTTCTAGAATAATAAATGCACGCATTAGTTATTTGTAGAGACATTTACTATTCCCATAGCAGAAGACGCCGCATGCATTAACAGACGGCTGTGGCCGTTGGATTAATCCGTTCAGTGATGATATATGTACCACAGTATTTCAAGAATGCTCAGTGTATATGTCAGAAGTGGCTAGAGATATTAAAAGCTCCCGGTACGATAGCTGGTGCATTCACGAATGTATCACTATAGCCATTGGATTGATATGTTCATTAATGATTTAAATACTATTGCAATACTGGTGTGACGACGGACTGATCCCTCATCTCTCGAGACATTAGCAATTGAAGGTAGTGAACTGAGTACAGCTATCACCACATTACTGCAGGCGCTCTAGTAAACTGTTATCTGATGATTTCAGTACCACATCAGCTATGGAATAATGTATGTGTGCGTCAGTCACGGATAGTGACAATAACAATTCCCAGTACGGTAGTTGGAGCATCCACCAATAGAGCACTGTATCCGCTGGATTAATGTGTTCAGTGGTGATTTAATTCCTAATTCAATTCTAGAATGTCAAACGACTAAGTAATAATCGCTCGAGACATTAACAGTTGACGAAACTGTACCTAGCACAGCAATCATCATAGTACTATAGCCGTTGAAATAAATTGCTCAATGATAAACCGTGTTTAACAGCAATTCTGGAATAATCAATACATGGAACCGTTATACATAAGGGTATCTAAAATTGACAGTACGGTACTCAGTACATCTATGAACAGAGCACTGTGGCCGTTGGATTAAACTATTCTATGACGATATATATTCTACAGCATTTCTAGAATGGGAAAAGACGGAACCTTCAATGATCGAGCAGCTTGCAGTTGACACAGCCGGACTGCCTACAGTAATCGTCACAGTACTGCAGCAGTTGGATTATTCTATTCACTGGTGATTTAGTTTGCACTGCACACCTAGAATAATCAATTTATACATCGGTCACAGCTAGCGATAATGCACAACTCCCATGACGGTAGTTGGTGTATCCACCAATACAGCACAGTAGCAGCTAGACTTACCTGCACGGTGATGATTTAAATTCCGCAGAAGTTCAGGAATAATCGATGTATACATCAGCTATTGCTAGAGGTACTTACTATTTCCTGTACATTTTGAGTCAGGTATTGCTAAAGGTACTTACTATTTCCTGTACATTTTATCGTATATCTACCAGTAGATTAATGTAGCCGTTGGATTAAGCTGTCGGTGATGATATATATACTTTTGCCATTCTAGAATGGCAAGGACTGACCATTTATCGTTCGAGATACTAAGAACTGAGGAACCAGTATTGGGTACTGCCACCATCACAGTTTTCTGTCCGTCGGAATAATTTCCCAATTATAATTTTGGTTTAACGGCACTTCTGGAATAATGAATGCATAGTAGTTTATGGCTACAGATCTTTACAATTGACAAGACGATACATAGAGCACCCGAAGATGGAGCACTACAGCCGATGAATTAACCTGATCAATGCTAATGTTGGTACTATGGAAGTTACGCAATGACAAAGGGCATATCCGTCATTGATAGAGACATTAACAATTGACATAACAGTACTGAGTACGGTCATCGTCACAGTGCTTTTGCCGTTGAACTAATTTTTCACTGATAATATAAGATTAACGTCACATCAAGGATGATCAACGTACCGTACGGTCGTGCATAGAGATATTTACAGTTGACAGTACGGTTCATAATACCTCCATCAACAGAGGACCGTAGCCATTGGACCGATATGTTCAATGATGATTTAGATTCTTTATCAATTCTAGAAAGACAAAAGACAGGTCCACTACCGCTCGAGGTATTAGGAACTGACAACGGTGCTATGAGTACTGTCATTCTACAGTACATTCACAGCTGCTGGATTTATTTAACCACTGATGACTCAAACTCCGCAAAAGTTCCATACTAATCAATGTATACATCAGTTATGGATACAGACATTTAAATTACCAATTGCGGTAGATGGTACATTCTCCAATAGAGCAATGTAGCCGGTGGATGAACCTTATCAGTCATGATACAAGTTTTATTGCAATGCTGAAATGACAAAGCACTGACCGGTTATAGCTCTAGATATTAACAAGGAAGAAACAGTACTGAGTACAGCAATCGACACAGTACTGCATTCGATGGAATAATTTGTTCACTGACGACTTAAATTTCACAGTAGCTGAAGAATAATCAATGTATAAATCAGTTATCGCGAGAGGTATTTAAAATTCGCAGTACGGTAGTTGGTACAAACACCAACAGGGCACTGTGGCCCTTGGGTTCAGTGATGATTTAACTTGTATTTCAATTCCTGAATGAGAAAGGACTTAGCCAATATCGCTCGAGACGTCAAAAATGGACGAACATATGTTTTACTGCAAATCTAGTATAATAACTACATTGTACCCTTATGCCTAAAGATATTTACAATTGAGAGTACAGTACTGTTTGCATCCATGGACGGAGCACTGTATCAGTTCGTTTAACCTGTTCAATGATAATGTAGATGGCATAGTAGTTCTAGTATGAGTAGAGAGAAGTCTGATATAGATCGAGATATTAGCAATTGACATACCAGTACTGTGTGCAGCCATCATAACGGTACTGCAGACATTGGATCAATCCATTCACTAACGATACAAATTCCACAGCAGATCTAGAATTATCAATTTACGCCTCTGCAGTGTCAAGGGTTATTTACAATTCCCTGTGCGGTAGTTGGTGTACCCACCGAAACAACGCTGCGGCAGTTGCATCAATATACCCAGTGATGACTTAAATTACACTGTAGTCCTCGAAATTTCAATGTATATATCAGTTACGGCTAGAGACATTTACTACTACCAGCACAGTATTTGGCACCTCCACCAATTGAGCAATGTAGCCGTTGGATTAAGCGATTCTGTTATGATTTAAACTTTATTGCCTTTCCAGAATGACAAAGGACTGGCGCATTATAGCTCGGGTCATTAGCAATTGACGAAACAGCATTCAGTACAGCCATCAACACAGTACTTTAGCCGTTGGACTAGTTTGTGCACTTATAATTTAACTTTCACAGCAATCCTTCAATAAGCAGTGCTCTGTACTGTAATGGCTACAGATACTTACAGTTCACAGTACGGTACCTTGTACATTCATCAGCGGAGCACTGTTGCCGTTGAATTAAATCTTTCAGTGATGAAGTAGATTTTATAGCAATTCTGGGAGGACTGAGGACAGATCCGTCATTGCTCGAGATGCTATGAACTGACATAAAGGTACTGAGTACAGCCATCGTCACATTACTGCAGCCGCGGGATTAATCTGTACACTGACGATCTAAATTCCGCAGCAGTTCTAGAATTATCAAGGTGTGCATCAATTATGGGTAGAGATATTGCCAATTCCCTGTACGGTAGATTGGACATCTGCCAATGGAGCAATATAGAAGATGGATTAAACTATTCAGCGATGATTTGCATCCTATTGCAATTATAGAATGACAAGGACTGGCCCATTATCGCTGGAGATATTAGGAATTGACGAAGTGACGCCGGGTACAGCCATCATTACAGTACTTTGGCCGTTGGAATAATTGCTTCACTTGTTATTCACGTTTAACAGCAATTCTAGAATTATCAGTTCTTAGAACGTCTATGGCTACGGTTATTTACAATGGAGAGAACTGTAGTTAGTGCATCCAACAACGGAGCACACTAGCCGATGAAGTATCCTGTTCGAAGACAATGTAGGTACTATTGCAATTATACAGTGACAAAGGACATATCCGTTGTCGTTCGAGATATTAACAATTGACGTAGCAGCAGTAAGTTTAGCCATCACCGCAAAACCGAAGTAGCTTGATTATTCTGTTCATTGATGATAAAGGTTCCGCGGTTGATCCAGAATAGTCATTGTACTATTCCGTTATCACAAGAGATATATACTCTTCCCAGTACTGTGATTGGTATATCTACAAATAGCGCAATTTACCCGTTGGAGTGATCTGCTGTGTGATGGTATATATTCTTTTGCAATTCTATAACGACATAGGACTCACCCATTATCGCCCGAGAAAGTAGCAAGCGACGAAACTATGCTGCGTACAGCGATCATCACAGTACTTTAGCCGTTGGTCTGGTTCGTGCACCGATAACTAAAATTATCAGCCTTTCTGGACAATTCAATATACAGTATCATTATGGATAGAATTGACAGTACTGTTTTTATGACCTTCATCAACAGAGCACTGAAGCCATGCGTTTAACCTGTTCAATGATAATATGGATTCTATAGTAATTCTAGATTGGCAAAAGACATATCAGTTAAATGTCGAGATATTGACTAATGACATAAGAGTACTGAGCGCAGCCATAATAACCGTATCGCTGGCGTTGTATTAACCTATTCACTAATTATTTAAATATCACAGCTGTTCTAGAATGATCCATGTATACCTCAGCTATTACTAGAGATATTTACCATTCCCAGTACAGTTCTTGGTACATACAATAGTAGAGCAGTGTAGCCGTTGGATTAAGCTGTTAGTGATAATGTATAACCTATTGCATTTCTATAATGAACAGGACTGCCCAGCTATCGCTCAAGATATTAACAATTGACAACCCTGTACTGGGTACAGCCACCATCACAGTCCCTTGTCCGTTGGAATAATTTCTTCACATACAATTTACGGTTCTGACTTCTGATACTTACAATTTACAGAACGGTACGTAGTACATCCAGGAACGGAACACTATAGCGGATGAATTATCCTGTTCAATGTTAATGTAGATCCTATAGCAATTATACAATGACAGAAGACTGCAGCCGCAGAATTAATCTGTATACTGATTATTTAAATTGCACAGTAGTTCTAGAATAAACATGGTGCACATCAGTCATGCATAGAGATATTAGCAATTCCCTGTACGGTAGCTGTGACATCCTCCAATGGAGCAATGCAGCCGTAGGTTTAATATGTGCAGTGGTGATCTATAACCTATTGCAATTCTATAATGACAAAGACTGGACTGTTTTCGCTTTAGATATTAAGAATTGACGAACCAGTACTTGGTACAGCCACCATCATAGTACTCTTTCCGTTGGAATAATTTCTTCACTTATAACTCATACTTATCAGCAGTTCTAGAGTAATCAATGCATGGTGCGGCTATGGCTACAGATATTTGCAATTGACAGAACGATAACCATTACATCCAGCAACGTAGCACTATTGCCGATGAAATACCTGTTCTATGATAATGTAGATCCTACAGCAATTATGCAACTGCAACAGAGAGATAAGTTATCCCTCAAGGTACTAGCAGCTGACATAAATGAAGTGAGCACAACCATCATCACAGTACCGCTGTCGCTGCATTGATCTGTCCATTGATGATACAAATTCCACAGTAGCTCTTTAATTATCTATGTATACATCAGTTATGGCTACTGACATTTACAATGAACAGTACGGTAGTTGCTACATCCGCCGACAGAGTATTGTAGACGGTCGATTAAACTGCTCAGTGATTATTTAAACTCCACCGTAGTAATGGAATAACCAATGTGCACATCTGATACAGCCAGAGATATTGCTAATTCACAGTACGCTAGTTGGATCATCCACTAATAAAGTACTGCAGCCATTTGATTTTTCTACTCTGTGACGATTTAGAGTTCATGGCAAATCTAGAACGACAAAAGGCAGGTCGGTTATAGCTAGAGGTTCTAACAGCTGGCATAAGTGTCCTGAGTACAGCCATAATCAAGTTGATGCAGACGTTGTATTAACATGTTCACCAATGATTTCAATTCCGCACGTGTTCTAGATTAATCTACGCTTACATCCGTCATGACTACAGTTATTTGCATTCCCAGAGCAGTAGTTGGAATATCCGCCGATAAATTGCGGTTGTCCTTGGAATAATCTGTCCAGGGATGCATAAAATTCAAAAGCAAGTTTAGGGTAGTCGATGTGTGACACGGTTAAGTCTAATGATATTAAAACGATAACCATTACATCCAGCAACGTAGCACTATTGCCGATGAAATACCTGTTCTATGATAATGTAGATCCTACAGCAATTATGCAACTGCAACAGAGAGATAAGTTATCCCTCAAGGTACTAGCAGCTGACATAAATGAAGTGAGCACAACCATCATCACAGTACCGCTGTCGCTGCATTGATCTGTCCATTGATGATACAAATTCCACAGTAGCTCTTTAATTATCTATGTATACATTAGTTATGGCTACTGACATTTACAATTAACAGTACGGTAGTTGCTACATCCGCCGACAGAGTATTGTAGACGGTCGATTAAACTGCTCAGTGATTATTTAAATTCCACCGTAGTAATGGAATAACCGATGTGCACATCTGATACAGCCAGAGATATTGCCAATTCACAGTACGCTAGTTGGAACATCCATTAATAAAGTACTGCAGCCATTTGATTTTTCTACTCTGTGACGATTTAGAGTTCATGGCAAATCTAGAACGACAAAAGGCAGGTCGGTTATAGCTAGAGGTTCTAACAGCTGGCATAAGTGTCCTGAGTACAGCCATAATCAAGTTGATGCAGACGTTGTATTAACATGTTCACCAATGATTTCAATTCCGCACGTGTTCTAGATTAATCTACGCTTACATCCGTCATGACTACAGTTATTTGCATTCCCAGAGCAGTAGTTGGAATATCCGCCGATAAATTGCGGTTGTCATTGGAATAATCTGTCCAGGGATGCTTAAAATTCAAAAGCAAGTTTAGGGTAGTCGATGTATGACACGGTTAAGTCTAATGATATTAACAAATGTCAGTACGGTACATAGTACGCCCAACAACGGTGCACTGTAGCCGTTGTATTGACCTGTTCAATGATGACATGGATTCCGTAGCAACGCAAGAAAGAGAAATGTTTGATCCGTTATAACTCCAAGTAATAACAACTGACCACTCAGTACTGCGTATAGCCATTATCATATCTGTAGCAGTTGGATTAATTAGTTCACTGATGATTTATATTCGATAGCAATTCTAGAAGGAAGGAAGGCAGACACACTGCCCCTCGAGATATAAACTGTTAAAAACTTATTACTGAGTACATCCGACGTCACTGTACTGCAACCGTTGCATTAATTTGTTCACTGATGACATAAATTCCAGAAGAGTTCTAGAGTAGTCAATGCATACATCACATACGGCTGCTGATATTTGCAATTCCCAGCACGGTAGTTCGTGCGTCCAGTGTAAGAGTACGGTAGTCGTCGGATTAATCTGTCCAGTGAAGGCTCAAATTCCAAAGCAAGTCTATGGTATTCGATTCAGAGTACGGTTATTTCTTGTGACATTTACAATTTATGGCACGACTCCTAGTACATCCATAAACAGAGAACTGTAGCCGTTGGATTAATTTGTTCACTGACGACTTATGTTCTACAGTAGCTCTAGAATAATCATTTTATGCATCAGTTGTATATAATGGCGTTTACAATTTCCAGTGCGGTATATGGTGCATACACCAGTACAGTCGTGTAGCCATTTAATTAACTATTTCAGTGATGATTTATATTCCACGGTATTTCTAGAGTATGCAATGCATACTGCAGTTACGTTCAAGGGATATATAAAATTCTCATCACGGTAGTTGGCACAGACACCAATACTGCATTGTAACCATTGGATTAATGCGTTAAGAGATGTTTTATATCTTATTGCAATTCCAGAGTGACAAGGGACAGGCCAGTCATCGCTCGATAAGTTAATGTCCGACGAAACAGTACTGAGTATAATCATTATCACAGTGCTTTACCCGTTGGACTAATTTTGCGACTGATAAGCAAAATTTAACGAAAATTGTAGAATAACCAACGTATAGCGCTGTTATGGCTAGGGATATATACAATGAAAATCACGGTACTTAGTACATGCA
>NW_016909921.1:12648-40376 GCF_001483705.2 Eufriesea mexicana
AACACCGTTCTTAGTACATCCATTAACAGAGCAATGTAGAATTGGATTGATCTGTTCAATGATGAGCTGTGTTCAAGAGCAGATCTAGAATAATCAATGAATGAATGAGTTACGGATAGATATTCTTACATTTGACAGTACGGTTCTTAGTGCATCCGTCACCAGAGCACTGTGGACGTTCGATCCATTGGTTAAATAATATTAAATATTATATAGCAATTCCAGAACAACAAAAGATATTTCCATTACCGCTAGGGATATTAACAACTGACAACTCAATACTGAGTGCAGCAGTCATCACTGTATTGTAGGCATTGGATTTATTTGCAAACTGATGATGTAAATTCCAAAGTAAGTCTAGAGTAATCGGTACATGCTACGGTTATGGCTAGAGACATCAACAATTGACTATATGGTTCTTAGTACATCCATCAACATATCACTGCAGCCGATTGATTGATCTGTTCAATGACGGTTTACATTCTATAGCAAAATTGGAGTGACAAAAGACAGATCCGTTGTAGCTCGACATATTAGCAATTGACATAACTGTATAGAGCACAGCCGCCAACACAGTACTGTAGCCGTTGGATTATTCTGTTCACTGGCGATATAAATTGCACAGGAATCCTAGGGTAATCTATGTACACATCAGCCATGTCTTGAGATGTTAAAAACTCCCAGTGCGATAGATGGTACATTCATCAGTATATCGCTGTAGTCTTTGGAATAACCCGCTCAGTGATGATTTAAATTCCATTGCAATTTTAGAATGGCAAAGGACATACCCATTATCGGTCTAGTTATTAACAAGTAACGGAACAGTACTGAGTACAGCCATGATCACAGTGCCTTAGCCGTTGGACAAATATACATCCTGACAATTTAGTTGCAACTGCTATTCTAGAATAATCAATGCATAGTACGCTTATGGCTACAGCCATTTACAGTTGACATTACGATACTCTGTACATCCATCAACAGAGCACTGTAGCCGTTCATTTTACCCGTTCCATGATTATGTAGATACTACGCCAAATCTAGAATGACAAAGAACAGATCCCTTATAACTCGAGACATTACCAATTGACATAAAAGTGTTGACCAAAGCATTCATCACAGTACTGGAGCCGCTGGAATATTGTTTTCAATGATGAATTGAATCCTGCAGTTGTTCCAGAGTAACCAATGTATACATCAGTTGTTGATGGAGATATTTACAATTTCCAGTACGGCAGATGTTACATCCACTAATAGATCACTGCAGCCGTTGGAATAGTCCGTTCAGTGCTGATATATAAGCTATTGCAGTTCTAGAATGACGTAGGACTGGACAAACGTCGCTCGTGGCATTAACAATTGATGAAACGGTACAGAGTACAGCCACCATCTCAATACAGTTGCCGCTGGATTAATATGTTCACTGATTATGTACATTGCAACGAAAGTATGGAACAATCAATGTATAGTACGGTTATGGCTAGAGACATTTTTATCTGTAAGTACGGTTCTTAATACAACAGTCAATATAGCACTGTAGACGTTGGATTCATCTTTTCATTGATGACTTAGATTCTAGTGCAAATCCGGAATGACAAAGGACAAATCCCTTATTGCTCTAGACATTAGCAATTGACGTCACAGTACCGATTACAGCCATCATCACGGCACTATTGCCATGGAATTACTTGTTCACTGATGATTTAAAATCGACAGCAATCCTAGAATGGTCAACGGATAGATCAGATATCTTTAGAGGCATTGAAAAATGAAAATACATTACTGAGTTTAACCGCCCAAACAATATTGTTGCCATTGCACTAATAAATTCGCTAATCATCTAACTTGCTCAGAAATTGTAGAATTACCGCTGGATAGGTATTGGTCGCTAGAGACGTTGGCACGTATCAAAACAGTATCAAGCACAGTCATCATTACACTGCTGTAGCCACTCGACTAATTTGTTCCCTGGTGAATTAATTTCCGCAGCAGCTCTAGCGTTGTCATTGTGTATAACTGTTATGTCTAGAGATAATTACTATTGGCTGTACGGTACTAGGTACATTCACATATAGAGCACAATATCCGTTGAAATAGTCTGTAAACTGATGACTTAACTCTATAGAAATTCTAGAATGATAAATGTGTATATCAAGTAACGGCTGTGGTACTGATAAGCAACAATAAGGGTATTGAGAATACTCAACAAAGGAGCAGTGTAATCGATTGATTAATCCTTTCATTGGTGATATAATTTCTAAGCCAACTATTGAATAATCAATGTAGAGATCCGTTATGGCTGGACATAGTCATAATTGGCAGTACGAGGCTTGGAACAACTACAAACGGAGCACTGTAGCCGTTCGATTAATCTGTTCACTGATGATTTACACTATATAGCAGTGCCTGAAGTTACAACGGATACTACATATATATTTAGTGACATTGACAATTGACAATTCAGTTCTGAGTGTAGCCATCTACACAGTACTGTGGCTAATGGGTTTACCTTTTCGCCGACCATCTAAGCTGTTCTGCAATTGTAGTCTGATCAGTGGATAGAGCAACTGTTGCTGGTGACATTGGCATATGTCACAGCAGAACTGAGCATAGCCACACTCCTATAATGTAGATACTACATTTATTCGTTCTCTGATCATTTAAATTCCGATGCAGCCATGGATAAGGCAATGAATAGACCGGTTACCGCTCTCAATATTAGCAATTGACGACACAGTACTGAGTACAGCAACCATCATAGTATGGCAGCCGATGTAATTATCTGCTCACTTATGAAGTAAATTCCACAGCAGTTATAGGATAATCAAGTCATAGGTCATTTGTGTCTGGAGATATATACAACTGGCAGCACGCTGCATAGAGAGTCCTCCTACAGATCATAGTAGAGGTTGGATTAATCTGCTCACTGGAGATCAATACCGTAGAGCAATTGTAAAGTTGTCAACCGACGGACCACACATTCTTAATGATATTGACGAATCACAATACAGTACCAAGTGCAGCCATCTGCACAATACCATACCTATTGAACTAATCTGCTCTCTCATTATCCTGGCTGTTCATCAATTGTGGAGTGATCAATGGATGGGGAAATTGTGGCTAGAGATATCGATATATGTCAAAAGAGTAATGAAAACAGCAATTGCCTCAGAACGGCAAGGTAGCCATTGGAATAATTTGATCACAGATCATTTATGTTCGACAGCAAACCTAGTGTAATCGAGGTATAGGTTAGAAGATTCTAGAGTTGTTTACAATTGGCAGTACGGTAGATCGTACGTCCACCTACTGATCACTGTAGCCAATGGCTAAATCCCTTCACTGTTGACCTATTTCCTATAGCAACGCAAGGATGACGTAGTACGGATCCATTTTGACGAAGACATTGGCAGCTGACATAACAGTACTGGGAACAGCCATCATCACAGTGCCCTAGCCGTTGTACTAATTCGTTCACATATAATTTAAGTTGAAGAGAAATTATGTAATTTTCAGTAACTAGTACGGTTATCGCTTCAGACATTTACAGTTGACAGTACGGAACGTAGTACAAACAACAACGGAGCACAGTAGCCGTTGCAATCACCTGCTCAATGGTGATGTAGGTGCTTTCGCTACTCTACAATGACAAAAGAAGTATCAGCTATGGCTCGAGATGTTAACAATTGACGTAAGAGTACTGCGTGCAGCCGTTATCAGAGTACAGCAGCCGCAGGATTTGTCTGTTCAGTAATGATTTGAATACAACAGCAGTTCTAGAATAATCAATGCATACGTCTTTAAATGCCAAGGTGTTTACTGTTCCGAACACAGTTGCTGGATATCCACCAATGGAGAAATGTTGCTGGTGCATTAAGCTGTTCAGTGATGTTGTATGTACTATTCCAATTCCAGAGTGACGAAGGACTGTTCAATTATCGATCCAGACATTGACAACTGACGAAGCAGTAGTGAGTACAGCAATCATCGCAGTACCTTCGGGGTAGGATTAATCCTTTCGCTGTTAGCTCAAGGCTCACAGAAACTCCAGAATAATCAACATATAGTACGGTTATGGCTACAGATATTTATAATTGATAGTACGGTTATCGGTACGTCCTCCAATACAGCACTGTAGCCAATAGATTTATATGTTCAGTGATGATTTAAGTTCCTTTGTAATGCTAGAATATCAAAGGACTGACTCGTTAAAGCTCAAGATATTAACAATTGACGAAACATTACAGAGTGCAGCAGCCATCACGGTACTGTAGCCGTTGGAGGAATTAGTTCGTTGACAATTTGAATACAACAGTAGTTCGGGAATGATCAATGCATAGTACGGTTATTACTGGAGACGTTTATATATGTAAGTGCGGTTATTAGTACTTCAATGAGCAGAACACTGTAGCCGATGGTTTGCTCTGTTCAATGACGATATATATTGCACAGAAAATAGAGAATGGCTTAAAACAGACCCATTGCCCCTCGATTCATTAGCAGCTGACAAGAGAGTACTAAATGCAGCCATCAGAACTGTACTGCCGCCGTTGTATCATTCTGTTATCCGATGATATATGATCCACAGTATATCTAGAATTACCTATGTACGCATCAGTTGCCGACAGAGGTACTTATAATTCCCAGTGCGGTACATTGTGCATCCATCAACAGAGCACTGCAGCCATTGCAATAACCTTTACAATGATGATTTTCATTCTGAAGCACTTCCGGAATGACAAAAGGCAAATCTGCTGTAGCTCGAGGTATAAACGGTTGACATAACGGTACTGAGTACAGCATCAGCACAGTACTGCAGCAGTTGGATCAATCTGCTCACCGATGACGCAAATTCAACATTTGCTCTAGAATAATCAATGTATACATCAGGCAAGGCTGGATATATTTACAATTCGCAGGACGGTGGAGGGTACACCCGCCAATAAAGCATTTTAGCCGTTGGATTAATATTTTCAACGATGATATAAATTCTGTGGCAATAGAAAAATGACAAAAGTCTGACCCATTATCACTCGAGACATTAACAAGGTACGAAACAGTACTGTGTATGGCCATCATGACGGTACTATAACAGATTTATTATTTTGTTCACTGATGATTTAAATTCCACAGCTGTTCCGGACTAATCAATTCATATATCAGTTGTGGCTTGCGATGTTTTCAGTGCCCGAAACGGTGATTAGTACGTCAACCAATAAAGCACTGTAGTAGTTAGATTAATATGTACAATGATGATTGTATCTCTGCAGCAGTTCCTGAATCAGAAATGATTGACAATTGAAGGGACAGAACTGCGTACAGCTATCGTCACAGTACAGCAGCGGGCGGATTCGTTGGTCCACTGATGATGTAAATTAAAGAGCAAGTCTAGAATAATCAATGCATAGTACGACTATGTCTAGATGCATTTATAGTTGTGTGTATGGCTCTTAGTGCATCCGTCAAGAGTGCACTGAATAATTGGATTGTCCTGCTCCATGACGGTTTATATTGCACAGTAGTTCCAGGATAATCAATGTATACATGGGTTATGGCTTCAGATATTTACAATTCCCGGAGCGGTAGTTGGTACATCCACCAATAGGGCACGGCAGCCGTCTGATTAGTCAGTTCAGTGAAAATTTGAAATGCATTTCAATCCAAGGATGACAAAGGACTGATCCATTATCGCCCAGATATTAAAAACAGACGAAACTGTATTGAGTACAGATATACTCACAGAACTTTGGCTGTTGGACTAAACTATTCCCTGGAAGTATATGTTTAACAGCAGTACTAGAAAAATCACTAAATGGTACCGTTATGTCTAGAGATTATTACAATTAGCAGGACGGTATACAGGACTTCCATAGAGAGTCCGCTGTGGCCGTTGGATAAATCTGTTCAATGATGACCTAGATTCTGTGGCAATCCCAGAATCACATAAAATAGATCCGTTGCAGCTAGAGATATTAACAATTGGCGTAATAGTAACGAGTACGGCGATCATCACAAAAACTTAGCCGTTGGATTAATTTGTTCACCGATAATTTAGGCTAAACAGTAATTCTAGCATAATCAAAGTATTGTACGGCTATGGCGAGAGATATTTGCAATTGTCAGTACGGTATTAACAACATCCATCAACAAAGCATTGTATCCGGTTGATAAATCTGCTCGATGATGAATTAGAATATATAGCATTTCTAGAGTGACCAGAGGCGGATCCGTTATAGCTCGATACATTAAAAATTGAGGATACAGCACTGAGAACAGCCATCACCACATTACTTTGGCAGTTCAAATATTTTGTTCACTGAAAACTTAGGTTTAACTGTAATCCTAGGAGAATCAATGTATAGTGCATTTATGGTCCGAGATATGTACAATTGCCAGTGCGGTAGCCTGTGCATCCATATATAGAGCACTGTAGCCATTGGATTGATCTGTTGATTGATGACTTAAATTCAACATTATTTCTAGAATGACCAATGTGTGCATCTTCTATGGCTGCAGAACATGAAAATTCAAACTGCCGTTGTGTGCACATTCACCAAAAAAGCACTGCAGCCGTTGGGTTAGCCTGCTAAATGATGTTCTAGTTCCTATGGCAATTCTAGAAGGACAAAGGAGTGGTCCGTTATAGATCGAGATATTAAGAATTGAGGAAAGAGTACTGAGTACAGCCAACGTCATAGTACTATAGCCGTTGCAGCAATTTCTTCAGTGATAGTTTAAATTAAGCAGCAATTCTTTAATTATCAACACACAGTACGATTAGGGCTAGAGATATATACAAATGGCAGCACGGTACTTAGCACATCTATCATAAGGGCCCTGTAGGTGATTGACTAACCCGCTCAATGATGACCTTGTCTTTGTAGCAATTCTAGAACACCAAAAGGCACATAAGTAGCAGATCGATATATCAAGGGTTGACATAACTTTACTGCGTGCAGCCATCATCACAGTGGTTTAGCCGTTGAACAACTTTCTCCACTGATAAAATAAATTTTGCAGCAATTATGGAGTTATAAATACATAGGGCGGTTACCGCTAGAGATATTTACAAATGATAGTACGGAACTTAGTACATCCTTCAACAATGCACTGTAGCCGTTGAGTTAACCTGTTCATTGTTGATTTACATAAAATTGCAATTACAGAATGGCAGACGACGTATCCACTATATCACGACAAATTTAGGATTGACGAATGATTACATAGTACAGCAATCGTCAAAGTACAGCACACGTCGGATTAATCCGTTCACTAGCTATTTGAATTCATCAGTAGTTCAAGAATAATCCATATGTACATGAGTTATACCTAGAGACATTTGCAATCCACATTACGGTAGCTACTACATCCACCAACACTGAATTGTGAGCGTTAGATTAATCTCATCAGTGATAATCTATATCCCAGTGCAATTATAGGGTAACAGAGGACTGACCCTTTATCTCAAGAGGCATTGACAATTGACGAGAAAAATCTGATTACAGCCGTCATTACACTACATTAGCCGTTGGACTAATTTGTTCACTGATAACTTAAATTTAACTGTAATTCTGGAGAAATCAGTGTATGGTCCTGTTATGGCTACCGATGTTTACAACTGGCAGTACGGTTCCAAGTAGACCCATAAAAAATGCAGCCCTGTGCCAGTTGGACTTTTCTGTTCAATCATGATATAAATTCTATAGCAATTCTAGAGTGACACGAGAGAGATCAATTGTCCCCCGATGTACTTAGAACTGGCAACACCGTACTAAGTACAGACATCGTCACATAACTGTAGCCGTTGTATTAATGCGTTCACTGATGTCTTAAGTTGCCCAGTCCTTCAAGCATAATCAATGCATGCGTGAGGTTCGTCTAGGGATAATTACAGTTCCCGGTACGGCAATTGGTACATCCACAAATGCGGCACAGCAGAATTTGGATTAACCAAGTCAGTGACGATTTATGTCCTATTGCAACACTAGAGCGACAAAGAAGTGACTATTTATCGCTTTAGGCAATAACAAGTGACGAAACAGAACTGAGTACAGCCATCATCACCTTACCGTATCCGTTGGATTAATATGATCACTGGTGAAGTAGGCTCCATAACAAGTCTAGAGTAATCAATGTGCAGTACGGTTACGGCAGGAGAAATTTGCAATGGACAGCAAGGTTCCTAGGAAATACGTCAACAGGTCACTATAGATGTAGGATTAAACTGTTCTACGATGGTGTGGATTCAGCAGAATTTCGTGAAAGACAGGAGACAGATCCCTTGAAGCTTGAGATACTAACAACTGAGATAACAGTACTGAGAGCAGCCATCATCACAGTGCTATAGCCGTTGGTCTAACTTCATCTCTGATAACTTAAATTTAACTGCAGTTCTAGAATAGTCGATACATAGCACGGTTGGGTCTAGAGAAATTTAGAATTGACAGTACGGTACTTATTATATCCATTAACAGGCCACTGTAGCAGTTGGAATTGCGTGTTCTATGATAGTTTAGCTTCTACGTGAATTCCAGACTGACAAGAGACAAATTCATTACCGCTCGAGACATTCACAATTGACAGAACAGTACTGAGTGCAGCCATCGTCACAGCATTGCAGCCGTTGGATTTATTTATTCACTGATGACTAAAATTCCACCGTAGTCCTAACAAAATAAATGTATACATCAGATATAGCTAGAGATATTTATAATTTCCAGGTTGGCATCTGGTACTTCCTCCAAGACAGCACTGTAGACGTTGATTAATATGTCCACTGGCGATATATATTCCACAGTAGTACCAGAATAATTAATGGATGTGTGCGTTATGGCTGGAGGTATTTACAATTCCCAGGAGGGTTGCTGGTACGTCGACCAGTAGGGCACCGTAGCCGCTGAATTAACAGGTTCAGTGATGATATAACATTTATTGCATATTTAGAATGACAAAGGACTGACTTATTATACCTCGGGGCACTAAAAGTTGACGAAACATTACTGACTACAGCCGTAGTTGCGTACTACAGCCGGCGGATTAATATTTTCACTGACGTTTTAAGTTCCACAGTAGATATAGAATAATCAACGTATACATCAGTTATGAAGAGTGATATTTACAATTCCCAGAACGATAGCTGTTACATCCACCAATAGATGACTGCATCCGTTGGATTAAGCTGCTCAGTGATGACTTGTATTCCATAGTTGTTACAGAATAATCAACGTATACATCAGTTATGGCTAGAGACATTAACAAGTCCCGGTATTGTAGTGTGTACATCCAGTCTAAAAGCACACTGGCCGATGGATTACCGTGTTCAGCTATGATATGTATTATATGGCAATTCTTGAATGACAAAGGACGGACCCATTATCGCTCGAGACATTAACAATTGTATTAATAGTACAGAGAGCAGCCGCCATCGCTGTATTCCAGCTGCTGGATTAAGTTAACTACTGATGATGTAAACTTCAAAGCATGTCTAGCAGAATCAACGTATGATACGGTTACGGATGCAGACATTTGGAGTTGACGGTGCGGTTCATAGTATATCCATCAACGCAGCACTGAACCCGTTGTATAAACATGTTCAATGATGACGTTATTTCAATAGCAATTCTAGGATGACAAAGGAGAGACTAGTTGTGTCTCAAGATACTAACCGTTGACATAATGGTAATAGGAACAGCCATCATCAATTAAGTTGCTGGATTAATTTGTTAATTAGAGACTTAAGTTACACAGCAGTGTAAGTATAACCAATGTATGCATCATTTATGGATAGAGATATTTGCAATTCCAAGCCCAGTAGTTCATGCGACGCCAAACACGTCACTGTTGCCGCTGGATTAATCTTATCAGCTATGCCTTGCATACCTATGCGGATTTAGAATGGCCAAAGTATATATCACCTATGACTAGAGACGTTTAGATATCTCACTACGGTAGTTGGTACATCTACAAATAGAGCACTGTAGTCGTTGGACTAGGCCCTTCAGTGATGATTTAGCAATTCTAGGATAACAAAGGTCTGACACTCTACGTCTCGAAATTCTAACTACTAACGAAACAGTACTGAGCACAGTCATGATCACGGTACCTTAACAGTTAGCCTAATATGTTCACTGATAACTTAAGTCTAACAGCAATTCTAGAGTGATTAATGTATAGTAACGTTGTGGCTACAGATATTTAGAATTGAGAGCTCAGCATTAGTACATCCGTCAACAGAGCAATATAGCCGTAGAAAAAACCAGCTCTATGAAGATGTAGATCCTATTGCAAACGTTCAATGACAAAAGACAGATCCGTTACAGCTCGAGGTAATAACAATTGCCATAACGCCACTGAGTACTACCATCATCACAGCACAGCAGCAGTTGTATCAATATGTTCTCTGATGACATAAATGCTATTGCAATTCTAGAATGGCAAAGGATTGGCCCACTGCCGCTCGAGACATTAACAACTGACGAAAGAGTACAGAGTACTGCGATGATCACAGAACGTTAACCGCTGGACTAATTCGTCTACTTGTAACTTAATTTTAGCAGCAATTCTAGACTAATCAATGTATAGTACGGTTATGTCTACAGGTACTAGCAATTGACGGTACGGTACATAGTACATCCATTAACAGTACACAGCATCCGTTGGATTAATCCGTTCCGTGATGATATAAATTCCACCGTAGATCCAGAATAGACAGTGTGTACGCCAGTTACGTCTGGAGATATTAGCATTTCCAAGCACGGTACCTGGTACATTCAACAAGAGCGCATTCAAGGCATGGGATTAACCTGTTCAGTGATGAATAGTATCCTATTGCAATTCTAGAATGTCAAAGCACTGACCCACGATCGCTCGTGACGTTAACAACTCAAGAAACAGAAGTGAGTACAGACATCATGAGAGAAATTTTGCCGTTGGTCTAATTTGTCCCGTGATAATTACTGTTTAATAGCAATTCGAGAATAACCAATGTATAGAACGGTTGCAGATAAAGGTATTTTCATTTGACTGTACCGCCCTGAGTACATCCGCCAATAGAGCACTATTGCCGCTCGATTGATCTGTTTAGTTATGATTTAAGCTGTTTCGAAACACTAGAATGGCAAAGCACGGTCCCGTTATCGTTCGAGATATTTACAATTGACATAACCGTACAGTGCGCAGCCATCATGACATTATTGCAGCGGTTGGATTAATCTAGTCACTGGCGATCTAACTTCCACAGTAGTTTCAGAATAATCAATGTATACTTCAGTTATGATTAGAGATACCTAGAATTCCCAGTACGGTGGTTGTTACATTCACAAATAGATTACTGCAGCCGTTGGATTAATCTGTTCAGTGATGATTTAAATAAGACAGTAGCTGTAGAGTAGCAAATGTATGCATCAATTATGGCTAGACACGGCCAGAGGTATTAACAATTCCCTGTAATGTGGTTGATAATTTCACCAATGGAGCACTGTATCCATTGGACGAACCTGTTCACTTATAACACACATCCTATTGCAATGCTAGCATGACGAAGTAGTGACCCATTGTCTGTCGAGACATAAGCAATTAACGAAAGAGTACTGAGTACATCCATCACCACAGACCTGTAGACGCTGGATTAATTTGTTCACTCGTGAAGTGAATTCCAAGGCAATTGTAGAATGATCAGTGTATTTTACGGTTATGGCTTGAGACATTTACAATTGGTAGTATGGTTCTTAATATATCCATCAACAGACCACTGTAGAACTGGCTTGATCTGTTCACTGATGTTGTAAAGCCAAATGCAATTCTAGAATAGTCAAAGTATAGTACGGTTATTTGTAAAGATATTTATAATTGTAAGTAATGTTCCTACTACATCCATCAACAGGGCACGGTAGAATTGGTTTCATCATTTCAACGGTGTTTTATATTTCACAGATGTCTATAGAATAATCAATGTATACACGAGTTATTCCTAGATATATTTACAACTGACAGTACGGTTCCTAGTACCTCCATTAACAGAGCACTGTAGCCGTTGCACTGATTTGTTGAAGGATGGAATATATCCTCCTGTCATTCTAGAATGACGAAGGACAGACCATTATATCGCAATTAACAATTGACATAGCAGTACTGTGTACAGCCATCACCTCACTGCTGTAGCAGTTTGATTCCTTTGTTCACTGAAGATTAAAATTTTATAGCAATTTTGGAATGACGCACGACAGATCCCTTATCCCTCGAAATAAATGCATTAGACAAACCTGTGCTGAGTGCAGCCATTATCACAGTACCCTAGCCGTTGCAATACCTTTGTTCATAGATTATGTAAATTCCAAAGCAATTCTAGCATAATCGACGTATAAAACGGATATGGCTAGTTAGGTTTACAACTGACAGCACGCTTCGTGGTACATACACCAAGAAAGCATTGTAGCTGTTGGTTTAATCGGTTCTCTGATGATTTATATTCGATAGCAGTACTGGAATAGAAAAGCAAACATCCATTATCCCTCGAGATATTATCAATTGACAACACAGAAGCGAGTGCAGCCACTATCACAGTACTGCAGCAGTTGGAATAATATGTCAACTGATGATTTAAATTCGTCAGCAACGGTAGCATTGTCAATGCATAGCACGGGTACGTCTAGAGATATTTAGAATTGATAGTTCGGCGCATAGTGCATCTGCCAGCAGAGCACTGCCGCCGTTCAATTCAGCATCACGCGGATGATTTATATTCCACAATAATTCTAGAATGGTAAAAGGCAGATGCACTACTCCACGCGATATACGCAATTTACAACGCAGTACTGAGTGCCGCCATCTTCAATGTACTGTGTCGTTGGAAATATTAGTTCGTTGAAGATATATATTCCACAGCCATCCTGGAATAATCGGCGCGTAGTGCACTTATTGCTAGAGACATTTGCAATTCACAGAACGGTACATAGTACCTCCACCGGTAGAACACTGCAGCCGCTGGATTAACTTGTTCAATGATAACTTAGGTTATGTAGCATTTCTAGAATGACAAATTATATATCTATTATAGCACTAGCCATTAACAATTGACATAGCAGGACCGACTACAGCCATGGTCACAGTAACGTAGGCGTTGGAATAATTTGTTCACTGATGTCATTATTTCGACAGAAACTCGAGAATAGCCAATGCATTGTACCGATATGGCTGGAGGCGTTTACAATTGGGAGTACGGTACTCAGCACTTACGCCAAGAGAACACCGTAGCCGTTGCATTAATCGGTTAGGTGATGACATAAATTCGACAGTAGTTCTAGAAATATCAATGTATACGTCAGCTATGGCTAGAGATGTTTACAATTCTCAATAAGGTATTAGGTACATCCATCAATATTGCACTGCAGCCACTGGATTGATCTCTTCAGTCGTGATTTAATTTCTATTGTAACACATGAATGACAGTGGACTGACCCGATATCGCACGAGATATTAAGAATTGACGAGACATTAATGATTACAGCCATCATCACATTACAGCAGCCGTTGTATTAAACTGCTTGCAGATGATTTATGTTCCACAGTAGTTCTAGATTTATCAATCTACATATCAGATATCGCTACTGATATTTAAAATTCCATGTACGGTGGTTTGTACATCCACCAATATAACATTGTAACCATTGGATTAATATGTTCAGGGATGTTTTATATCCGACTGCAATTCTAGAGTGACGAAGGACTGACCAATTATAGCTAGGAACATTAACTATTGACGAAACAGCACTGAGTACAGAAATAGTCACTGTACTTTAGCCGTTGGTCTTATTTGCTCACTGATAGTTTCTATTTAACCGCAGCTCTAGAATAATCAGTTCATAGTACGGTTATGGCTATAGTAATTTTCTCTTGTCAGTACGGTGCACGGTACATAAATGAACTGTGCGCAGTTGTCGCCGGATTAACCTGTTCAGTGATGATATAAACGCTATTGCAATTCTAGAATGACACGGGACTGACCCATTATCGCCCGAGCTTTTAACAATTGACGAACAAGTACTGAGTACGGCCATGGCCACCGTAGTTTATCCTTTGTAATTATTTCTTCACTCGTTATGTGAGTTTAGCAGCAATTCTAGATTAATCAACTCATATTTCGGCTATGGCCAGTGACATCTACAATTGACAGCACGCTTCTTAGTGCATCTATTAGCAAATCACTGTAGCCGCTGGTTAACCACTTCAGTCGTGATTTAAAATACAAGGAAGTCTAGGGTTGTCAATGTATAGTACGGTTACGGATAGATATATTTACAATTGACACTACGGTTGTCAGTGCATCCGTAAACACATCACAGTAGAAGTTGATGTGATTTGGTCAATGATGACTCAGGTTGTATTGCAATACTGCAGCATGGTGATTAACCTCTTCAAAGCCGATTCAGATTCCACGGTAGTGCTAGAATAATCTATGTATATGACAGAATTTGGTATGGCAGTGTATTTATAGAGGAAAGAACACCGATTGTACAATAAGGGAACGGTTTAGTATTATGTGACTCGCTCGGTGTGCGCTGTACGACGATAGCTTAGAGACTAGAGGCAAGATCGTAATATCAATAGAATTTAGATAGCGACCGACACGTGCACAATCTAACATTTGTGGTTAGTAAGCACAAAAACGGTTTAGTATAAACATATTGATGTGAGGTATCGCGATTAATAGCGTTAGCATTCTAACACTCCCCCTAATCGTGATATCTTACATTTTTATTAATACTAAAGGTGTAGTGAGCTCTATATGCTTATTCGCAATAGATGGTTTTGTTAATATATCTGCTACCATTTGCTTTGTATTTATATATCACAGTCTTATGATTCAAGGTTTGATTGCTTCTCGTATGAAATGGTATATCACATCTATATGTTTGGTTCTGTTATAGTTGACCTGTTCATTCGCCCGCGCTTGGGCTGATTGGTAATCATTGTAGTGGTCGATACAGATTTCTTGATCTATGATTTCGCGTAGCAAGCTTCTTAATGATTTCGCTCCTTTGCACGCCTCGGCTGTCGCAACATATTCTGCATCGCTTGTGGAGAGGGCAATATTAGATTGTTCTTTGCTCTCCCAAGAGGTGGACACATTGTCTAACAAGAAATTATAACCCCTGCATGATTTCCGATCGGTTTCATCTCCTGCAAAGTCTGCATCGACAAATCCACTAATCTGTAAGTCTGTCTTTTCGTAACAGAGACGCAAGTCGATTGTGCCTTTAAGATAGCTCAAAAACCTTTTTGCAAGGAGACAATGCTCCTGACTATGACGATTACTAAATCTACTTAAGTAATTTACGCTAAACGCGAAGTCCGGTCTTGTGCTTACGGCTAAATAATTTAAAGAGCCTATTAGATGGTGATAGGGATGGATATCACATGTATCACTTTTTATTAATCCTTTTCCCACTGGAGAAGGTGCGAGTGTGGGGGCACAATAATTCATACCGAATCTGTCTATTTATTGCTCAATATAGGAACCTTGATCTAAGTAGACCTTGTTATCTTTGCAACTGATTCTTGTTCCCAAAATCGATTTTGCTACCCCTAAGTCTTTGATCGTGAATTCAGTACTCAATTGACTTCTTAGTGAATCTTCATGCTTTTTGCTTTTACTGATAACAAATACGTCATCGACATATAGTGCTATTATTATTTTCGAATCTCCCTCACCTTTACAGTAAATGCACGGTGCAGATAAAGATGGTTTCAAATTAAACTTAGTTAATACTTTGTTCATTTTGTCATTCTACGTTTTGACGCCTGTTTTATCCGATCTGTGGCCTTTTTATGCGACAAACCTTCTTTCCATCCATGGTTTACCCTTCCGGTTGGTGCATATAGATCTCTTCTTTGAGATCGGTATTCAGGAACGCGGTGGTTACGTCAAGGTGTTCTATACACATCTCTCATTGGAACGCGAGGGAAGTTAGTAACCGAATTGTGGAGTATCTGGCGACTGGAGAAAAAGTATCAGTAAAATCTAGACCGTATGTTTACGAATACCCTTCTGCAACCAACGTAGCTTTAAATTCGTTCATATTACCTTTATCATCCTTTTCAATTTGAAATCTTTTTACCTTCTGGAA
Organism: Eufriesea mexicana; assembly: GCF_001483705.2. Lineage (NCBI taxonomy): Eukaryota > Metazoa > Arthropoda > Insecta > Hymenoptera > Apidae > Eufriesea > Eufriesea mexicana. The sequence continues at coordinate 28,773 of NW_016909921.1, forward strand.
GAGTTACAAGTTCCCACACATTGTTTCCTTTCATCGAATGGAACTCTTTTTCCATCGTTTGCTTCCAGTTATTTGCGTTGGGTGACGACGGGGTTTCTTTTACAGACGAAGGTTCTTTGCCTGTCCTCACGAATGCATGGTGCCTTATCACGTCGGGGAACCATCTGTTTTTTCTTTCACGTGAGGGATATCTTCTGGGAGCTTCTTCCGTGCTTGTTTGTACTGGTGGATCAGACTCCGAATGACTACTATTTTCGGCGTCCGAATGCTCGGTATCACTCGGGGATGAATATCATATATTCTGGCTTTCGGTCTCTTCTGGTATGTGGGCTTCGTCCTTATTGCCTTCCTGGACGGTTGGCTGTATGAAAGAAATTATTCTTGTTTCCGGATTGTCTCTATAAATTTTTTGAGACACCTTTCCGTCGTTTTGTCCGAGTTGGAACTCCATGAAGATTACATCTCGGGCTTTTATTACCTTTCGTGGATTTTTCGCGTCAACTGATCTGTAATCTTTTGAATTCGGACAGTATTCAATAAAAATACATTCCAAGCCGTTAGGATCAAATTTGGAACAATGCTGCTTAGGAACATGATCATATGCTTTACATCCGAATACACGTAGGTTCCGAAGATCTATCTACCTTCCAGTCCACATTTCGGAGTTGGTCTTTCCTTTGACCGATTTAGTGGGTGAACGGTTCTTTTGGCAAATCGCGGCTCTAACCCCTTCTTCCCAAAATCTGGAATCTGAGTTGGAATGGTTTAGTAGGCATCGAGCATTTTCAACCATCGTTCGGTTGGCACGCGCCGCGACTCCGTTCTAATCTGGGGTGTATGAGACTTTTGTCTGGTGCCGTATGCCATTCCACTTTAGATAATTGTCAAACTCTGTGTTGACAAATTCCTTGCCGTCGTCTGACCTGATTGCTTGAATCCTTTCACCTGTATGATTTTCTGCCTAGGCATTAAATTGCTTGAAGGCATTCATGACTTCGGAATTTCGTTTCAAAAGATGACCGAACGTCACACCAGTGTTACCATTTGCGATGAGCAGGAGGTATTGCGGTCCCGAAAAATTATGTTCTTTGATCGGACCGCGTAAATCAGTGTGTAAAATTACTAGTGCTTGCGTCACTGTCTGTCTTCCATCGTGATTAAACGGTTTCCTCGTGATTTTTCCGTTTATAGTAGCAACGCAGGGTCTCCTGTCTGTACCATTGCAATCGATCCCTGTTGCAAGCCCTTTACGTAATAAAGCCATATTCTTCTCACTTAGGTGGCCTAATCTTTTATGCCACAACTGATGGCCTTTGGAGTTATAGGTTGTTAGGTGAACATGATCAGAAGCGTCACCTAACTTATGCAAACCATCCTGATTAGTCCGGATAGCTAACGGAGTGCCTTCAGAAGTGATGTAGTTCTTTGAAGGAATTTTGCATTACTTGTCGTCAAAGACAACTATTAATCCCTTTTCAGCTATGGCATTTACTGATAAAAGGTTCGTACCTAGTTAGTAGCATGTGAGATATTCTTTATGTCTTTATTTCCTGACTGACCTTTAAGCTTCATGCTGAGGTTACCTGATCCACTTGCTTGAAGGGTTGAATAGTTGGCGACTGCTGTAAAGCGATTTTCCAATCCTTGGAAATCATGTAGTGGCTGTCGATTAGGCGGCATGTGTGTCGAAGCTCCAGATGCGAGATATCAGTCACTCTTATGTACTGAAGTGGTCAGTGTAGCTAGTAAACTCCAATTCTTATTTTTATATTTATTGTCATTTTTGACATTCCTTACGTGTATCTTGGATTGTGATCCTTTGCATTGACGAGTTGTATGACCTTTTTCACTACAACCATAACATGTGGGGTTCTCTTTACGCGTATTTTTGACATATTGCTTCCGACTTACAAATGCGGTTCCTCTCGTCGTTGAACATGGCTCCCACTTTTCCATTCCTCTAGCAGTTTATTTTTGGTTAAATCACTGGTTATGTTTCCTCCCGAACTGTCTAAGGCCATTATCATATGTTTGTGTTCGGATGGAAAACCAGCCAGAATAGTTACAGCAAGCAGCTTGCCTTCAATCGGATTACCTATGTCAGCAAGTTCTTGGGATAGGGAAATTGTCTCTGAAACATACCGGTTCATGTCGTTAAAACCGTTGTAGTAAATTTGGTAGAGCCTTCGCATGAGATTAAGTATGCGAGCCAGTCGTTTATCTTCGTAACCATGAGAAAGGTTTGTCCAGGCTCCTTTCGCTGTTTCGGCATTCTTCAGATGAACGTGACAAGTTATTTTCACATTCAGGCAAATTGTTGCCAGCACTTTCTGGCTTTTCCTCGAGCCTATCGTCACGGGGTCGGAGAATGTTATGCAGTCCCATAGGTCCATGCCAATAAGAGTTGTTTTCATTAAAAATTTCCAAGTTGAATAATTCTTTGAACCACTCAAATTTGGACAGCGTGTTAACTGCAGCCGGCGAGCTCTAAATCTTCTTTGGCCACTTGATCCTCCAAACTTTGAGTCAAAGCCTTTGATCTTCTCTGCGTCGCCTTGCAAATATTGATGTTCCTTTAATTCAGTATCCTGGGCGCATAACCGGATAGAATTTGGTAAGGCAGTGGATTTGTAACGGAAAGAACACAGATTATACAAAAAAGGGACTGTTTATTATTATGTGACTGACTCGGTGTGCGCTGTACAACGATAGCTTAGAGACTAGAGGCAAGATCGTAATAACAACAGAATTTAGCTAGCGACCGACACGTACACAGTCTAACATGTGTGAGTCATAAGCACAAAAACAGTTTATTATAAATATACTGATGTGAGATATCTCAATTAATAGCGTTAGCATTCCAACAGTATACAAAAGTTGTACCTAGAGAAATTAACAATGCCCAGTTAGGTGGTCGGTACACTAACCAATGGAGAACAGTAGCAGTTGGATAAAGATGCTCAGTGATAATATGTGTTCTATTGCTGTTCTAGAATGTCAAGGGACTGGCACATTATCGCTCGATGTATTAACAGTTGACGATAGCGTACTAAGTACAGCCAATATCAGAGTACCTTAGAGGTTCAGCTAACCTGCTCGCTTCTAACTTAACATTAACTGCAATTCTGGAATAATCCATGTATGGTACGCTTATGGCTACAGATATTTGCGATTGAAAGTACGGTACCTTGTACTAAAATCAACTGGGAACTGTAGCCGCAGAATTAGCATGCTGAATGATGATGTTATTCCTATATCAATTCTATTATGACAAGAGACATATCCGTAATAGCTCGACACTCTGTCATTTGACATAACAGTACTGAGTACAGCCATCGTCACAATACTTCAGACGCTGGATTAATCTGTTCAGTGATGAATTCTATTGCACTGCACTTATAAAATAACCAATGTATACAACAGCTATGGCTAGAGATATTAACAGTTTCCAGTAAGGTAGTTGGTACACTCACCAACGGAGCCATGTGACCATTTAATTAATCGCTTCTGTGATGACATATATTATATTGCAATTCTGGAATGAAAAACGACTGGCCCATTATCTCTCGTGACAATAACAATTGACGAAACAGTACTGAGTACAGCCATCGTCACAGTTCTTTAGCGTTTGGATTAATTTGTTCGCTTATAATTTAAGTTTAACGGCAATTCAATAATAATCAACTTATAGTACATTTATAACTAGACGTATTTAAGATTGTAGCAGGAGATCGCAGTACATCCATCAACAGAGCAATATAAACGTTGAATAGGCTTGTTCAATGATGATTTAAGTTCTATAGCAATCCTAGGGTGATAAGAGGTAGAACAATTACCGCCTGAAGTATTGGCACCTGACAACACCGTACTAAGTACAGTCATCATCACAATGCTGTAGCCTTTGTAATTATTTGATCACCGGTGTCTTAAGTTCCACATTAGTTCTAGAATAATTAATGCTTACGTTAGTTACGGCTGGAGTTATTTAAAATGATCAGGACCGTAGATGATACATACACCAATTGATCACAATATCTGATTGACAAGTCTGTTCAGTGATAAATCAGATTCTACTGTAATTCATGAAGTCAGCGGTCTGACCTGTTACGCGTCTAGACATTAACAAGTGACGGAACAGTACTGGGTACTGCCACCATCACAGTACTGTCGCCGTTGGATTAATTGGCCCACTGACTATGTATATTACAAAGTGAGCCTAGAGTAACCAATGCATGTTACGGTTATGGCTAGAGATATTTATAACTGTAAGTACGTTACTTAGTGCATCCATCAACAGAGCACTGTAGCAGTAGGATTGATCTCTTCAAAGATGATTTAGATTCTATTGCAATTCTAGAATGACAAAAGTCAGATCCATTACTGCTCGAGACTTTAACAACAAATAATGCAGTGCAAAGTACAGCTACCATCACAGCACTGTAGCCGCTGGATACATTCGTACACTCGTGGTTTAAGTGCCAGAGCTGTTCTAAAATTAACTATGCATAGCACGGTTATGGCCGCGCATATTTACAATCGACAGTAAGATACTTATTACATCCACCACTGGAGCGCTCTAGCCGTTGAATAATTCTCCTCGCTGATGTCCTAAGCGCATTAGCCATTTTAGAATTATATATCGTTCCACGTTTTGACAATTGAAAATGCAGTACGGAGTGTAGTCATATGCACAGTGCGATAGCGCCTGAATTTGCCTATTCTCTGATCGTAACAGTTCTTCTGCAGTAGAAGGGTAATCAATGGACAGAGAAATTTTCGCAGGAGGAATTGACACATGTCAATGGATTCCTGAGTAAAACCATCAACAGAGCTCTGTAGCACTTTGAATAATCAGGTTACTGATGATCTAAATTCAATAGCAATCTTGGAACAACAATGGACAAAAGGCATATCCATTATAGCTCGATACGCTAACAATTGACTACAATGTACTAAGAACAGACATCATCACAGTACTGTAGCCGTTGGATTAATTTGTGCAGTGAAGATTTATATACCAGTGCAATTCCAGAATAATCAATGAATAGTACGGCTATGGCCACTGACCTTTAGAATTGACCGTACGGTACGTGGCACATCCACCAATAGGGCTCTCTAGGCGTTGGGTAATCTTGTCCAACGATGTCCTAAGCCCAATAGCAATCTTTGAACGGTCAATTGAGAGATCAGACATCTGTTGTTGTATTGACGAATGACAATACACAACTGAGTGTAGCCATCTACACAATATTACATGCACTCTATTAACCATTTCGCTGACTCTCTGCGTTGGTCAGCAAGAGTAGAATGACAATGTATAGATTTCTTATTGCTAGATATAATTACAAATAGGAGTTCGGCACCTATTACGACCATCAACACAGTACTCTTCTGGTTGCATTAATCACACCTGTAACGATGCAAATTCTGTAGTTATTGTAGAATGGCAAGGGTCACACCCATTATCGCATGAGAAGTTAACAACTGGCATATCGGTCCCGAGAACAGACTTCAACTCAGTAGTACAGCCGTTGCACTATTTCTAGAATGACAAGAAACAAATCTATTATCTCCCGCGATACCAACAATTGACAACACGGTACTGAGTATAGACTCCATAAGGGCAACGTAGACGTTGCACTACTTTCTTCATTGGTGATTAAATATCGGCCGCAACTGTGGAATAATCAATGCTTAGAAGTGCTATGTCTAGAGATATTTACAATGGAGAGTACGGTACATAGAGCATCCACTAAGAGAGCGCTGTAGCCGACGAATTATTCTGTTCAATGATGACATGTCCACGTAGCAATTCTGGAACGATCGTCCGATAGATCATATATGATTATTCATATTGACAAATGTCAAGTCAGTAATGGGTGTAGCCCTCTACGCAATGCAACAGCAATTGAATTAATCTGTACGCCAATCATCCAAGTTGGTCAGCAGCTGTAGAATTTTCAATGGATACAGCAGTTGGCCCTGGTGATATTGACGTATGCAGTAGACTGTACTGTGTACAGACATCATTACAATTGTGTTGCCGTTGTCTTAATTTATGTACTGTCGGGTTATATTTCACACGATTTCGAGCATAATCTCTGTATAGGCTTGTTATCGCTAGTAACAATTGTAATTGGCAGTACGGTGCACAGTAAATCCACCAACGGGGCACTGTTTAGGTTGGATTAGTCTGTACGCTGGTGATCTTAATTCCACAGCATATATAGAATAATAAACGCGCAGTACGGTATTGGCTTGAGATACTTGTAATGGGAAAGCGGCATTCGCTGCCTCCACCTACAGAGCACTGTAGCAGATATATAAATATGCCCAATGATGGTTTAAGCTAAATAGTATTTCCAGATATATCAATGGATACATCACATATATCTAGTGATATTGACAAACGACAATTCGGTACTGAGTGAAGCCATCTTCGCAATACTGTAGCCAATTAGTTCATCGTATCGCTGGCCATCTAAGTTCTTCCGCAATTATAGACAGATCAGTGGATACAGCAGCTGCTGCTGTCTACATTGACAAATGTCAAAGCAGTACCGAGTGTAGTCAGCATTACGCAACTGTAGCCTCTTGATTAATTAGGTCTCTGACGATTAAACTTTCACAGCAGTTCTAGAAATGTCAATGAATGGACCAGTTATGTAGAGAGATACTTGCATTCTTCAGTACGGTACTTGGTATATCCACGAACAAGGCACTGCAGCAATTGGTTTGATCTTTTCAGTCATGTAAATCCTATAGCAACTCTAGAATGACAGTGGTAGGCTCATTTTGAGTCGAGAACAGAGAAACTGACGGAACAGCACTGAGTACAGCAATCATAGCAGTACTGTAGCCGTTGTGCTAATTAGTTCACAGGTCATTTAACTTCCGCAGCGGCTGTAGGATAAGCAATGCATTGATCGGTTATCTCTCTCGACGTTAGCAATTGACTACACAGTACTGAGCACTTCTTCCATCATAGTATGGTAGCCGATTTAATTATCTGTTCACTTATGAAGTAAATTCCACAGCATCCACAGCGACTATAGTATAAACAGGGTAGAATAGGGGATAATTTTGTCTGCAGGTATATACAATCGACAGTACGCTGCTAAGTCCAGCCACCAACACAGCATTGTGGCCGTAGGATTAAACTGCTCATTGATGATCTATACTCTATAGCGATTGTAGAGTTATCAACCGATGGATAACACATATTTATGACTTTGAAGAATGACAATGCGTTACTAAGTGCAGCCATCTACAGACTACTAATGTCATTGAATTTTTCTGTCCTATCATCGTCCTAGTTGCCCAGCAATTGTAGAATGTCCAATGAAAAGGGCAATTGTCGCTGGTGGCAGTGACATATGTCAAAGAAGTAATGAGTACAGCCGTCATAACGGCACAGTAGTCGCTAGAAGAATTTGATCACTGATCATTTAAATTGAACCTCAAATATAGTATGATCGATGTACGCATTAGTTGCTCCTAGAGATGTTTAGAATTAGCTGTACTGCATTTGGTACGTCCACCAACGGAGCGCTGTAGCCATTGGACTAATATATTCAGTGGCGTAAATCATAATTCTATTTGGAAATGACGAAGAGCATACACATTATCCCTCGGAATACTAGCAGTTAACAACACAGTATTGAGTACAATCAATATTAGGTTTCTATAGCAGTTGGATTAACTAGACGTCTGATGATTTACATACCACAGCAACTCCAGGTTAATCAATGTATGGAAGTGTTATGGCTAGAGGTACTTACAACTAGCAGGGCGGTACCTAGTGCAGTCACCAACAGAGCACCGTAGCAGTTGGATTATTCTGTTTGCTGATGATTTAAACCATGCAGAAATTCTAGAAAGATCAATGTATAGATCAAATATCGATAGTGATATTGGCATTTGGCAAAACATTATGGAGGTTAGCCATCAAAGCAGTACCATAGGCATTGAATTTATCTGTGCACTGATCTACTAATTTCTTCAACAGTTGTAGAGTGCTCAATGGATAGAAATATTGCAGCTGGGGACACTGTCATATATCAATACTTTACTGTGTATAGCAATCATCAGGTCACTGCAACCGTTTTATTAAACGGGACACTGCAACCGTTTGATTAAACGGGTCACTGATGATTCGAATTCTATAGCAATTCTAGAATGACAGAAGGAGGACCCATTGCCGAACGAGATATTAGCAATTGACAAAATAGTACTCCGGCCAGCCATCACCAAGTTACTGTAGCCGTTGTATTGATGTGTCCACTGGTGGCATAAGTTTTACTTCAATTCTGAAGCGATCAACGTATGGAACCGTTATGGCAAGAGATATTTACAGTTGGGGTACGCTACATAGTGCATCCACTATCAGAGCACTCTAGCCGTTGGATTTGTGTTTTAGCTAATGATACATGTCCTGTGGCATTTGTAGAATGTCCAAAGACCGATCCATAATTGCTCGAGGAATTATCAAACGACAGCAGGGTACTAAGCACAGCCAACGTCACTGTACTGTAGTCGTTGGTTTGATATGATCATCGACGATGTATGTTTTACTACAAATCTGGAATGATCAACGTATGACGCAGTTATAGCTAAAGATATATACAATTGGCAGCACAGTACCTGGTAAATCAACCAACAGATGATTGCTGCCGTTGGATTAATATTTTCAGTGATGGTGATAATTCCATGGTTATTCCAGAACGTCAAAAGGCAGATGCATTTCATCTCGAGATGTTAAAAATTAAGTAGCAGTTGTGTTAATTTGTGCACTGACGGTATGAATTTCACAGCAATTCTAGAAAAATCAATGTTTAGAGCGGATATGGCTAAATGTATTTACAATTGACAGTACGGTACCTATTACATCCACCATAACAGATATGCAGCCGACGGATTAATGTATTCAATGCTGAATTATATTCTGCAGCAGGTATAGAATGACATATTACTCATCAATTATATCGCCAGGAATTAATAGCTGGCATAGTGGTACAGAGTACAGCTATCACAACAATTACGTGAGCGTTGGATTAATTTGCTCACGGATGGCCGAAGTTCTGCAGCAGTTTTAGAGTAATTAATGTATAGCACGTTTATATCTAGATATATTTGGAATTGAGAGTATGTTACATAGTATGTGGACCAACACACCGCTGTTGTTGTACTATTAATCCGTTCACTGATGATGTATATTCTACAGCAATTCTAGAATGAAAAAATATATATCCGTCATTCCTCGCGATATAGGAAATTGACAACACATTACAGAGTACACTCATAATCACAGTACAGTGGCGGTTGCAATGCTTCGTTCAATGGTGACGACGGTCCCAAGAAAATGCTAGAATAATCAATATACATTACGGTTATGGCTAGAGATATCTACAGTTCACATTATGGACAGTTGTACATCTACCAACAGATCATTGTATCCGTTGCATTAATGTGCTCAATGATGATTTAAATTTACAACAATTATAGAATGAAAAAAGACTGATCCACAACAGATCGAGGTATTAGCAGGAGACAATACATCACTAAGTACGACCACCATAACAGTACTCTATCCGTTGGATTAATTTCTTCAGTGATGACTTAAATTCCACAGTAGATCTAGAATGATCACCGTGTAGACCAGCTATGGCTAGAGATATTTACAATCCTATAATGACAAAGGGATGAAAACACAGTGCTGAGTACAGCCGTCATCACAGTAATATTGCCGTTGGAACAACTTGTTCACTGATGACCTAAATTACACAGTAGTTCTCGGAAAAATCAACGTATACATCAGTTATGGCTAGATATGTAAAATTCCCAGTCCGGCATACCTTACATCAACCAATACAGGGCTGCAGGAATTACAATTTTCTGTACAGTGCTGAAGTAAGTGAAATAGCAATTCTAGAATGACAGCGGACATATACATTATCGCATGAAACATTAACAATTCACGAAAGAGTACTGAGTACAGGCGGTATCACGTTATTCTAGCCGTTGGAGAAGTTTGATCATTGATGACTTAAATTCCACAGTAGTCCTAGAATAATCAATACATACTTCAGTTACGGCTATAGATATATAGATTACACAGTACCCTAGTCGATGCATCGAACAATTGAGCACTCTAATCGACGGATTAATTTGTCCGCTTTTGATGTAAGCTCCAAAGCTGGTGCAGAGTAGTCAATGCATGTGGGAATCAAATATAAGGACAGCCCCGGAAGGATGGTAAGTATATTTGGGCTTAGAACGACAGTGGCTGCCTTCAAGGGGATCGAATATAGAGGATGCTTAGATAGAGCCGAATCCGGTAAATCAGTGTAAGTTTATAAATGCGCCTGAGTGTTATGAATACGTGACCGACCGATTGAGAATGGATAACGTGTGTATAGATGAGGACAGAATGAACGATTTAAATAAGGGTCCATGGGCGCGGGCGAGAGACCCTCAAGGGATCCCTTAACAGTCCCTCACGGCCTCCAAGGGTCTAAAAGTTTCTAATAGTGTGTCAGTATATCTAGTTTCGTAGCCGTCAATGTAGGTATAAGCTCGTTGTATCTTAGTACCCACCGCGATCCTAAATGTATAGGACGGTTATGGCTGGCAATATAACCAGCTGGCAGTACTGTTCTTAGTACAACGATCAACAGAGCCCTGTAGCCGTTGGATTGATATGTTGAATGATAATTTTGATACTATCTCAATTACTATAGAATGACAAGTGTATGACGCATTATCGCTCCAGTTATTAACAATTGGCGAAAGAGTACCGAGTACAGGAATGATCACAGTACTGTAGCAGCTGGATTAATTTGCCTACCTATAACGTAAATGCCAAAGCGAGTCTAGAGTAACAATTATATATTACGGTTATGGCTAGAGATATTTACAGTTCCCAGTACTGTAGATGCTGCATCCCAGCACACAGCAATGTAGCCATTGGATTAAAGTGTTCAGTGAAAATTTTATTCTATTCCAATTCTAGAATGACATAGGTATGACGCATTATCGCTCTAGATATTAACAATTAACGCAACAGTACTGAGTACATCCTTCATCACACTACTATTGCCGCTTGATTAACTTGCACACATTTGATGTAAATTCCAAACCAAGTTTAGAGAAATTAATGTTGTGGCAGTGGTTACATGGGTTCTTGATTATATACCTGCTGGGATGAGTGGAGCGGGTGTGCGTGTTATTCTAATGTGCAATAAATTCTGGTTATCTTTGTGGTAGTAGATGTCAGAGTATGTTTGGTATAAGGGAGATGTAAGTCTGTGTGGACGTATATATGTGTGTGACGAGTGTGAATAATATTCGTGAAAAGCAGTTAGTGCCCGTAGGGCACTAAACAAAAAAACACGTAGTTTGTAAGGGAGTCGTGTATAGTTTTCGTCGCAGATAGGATCGAGTCTATTCCTACTAATACAGTTATAAACGGTGTTCCGCTATTAAAAGCTTAAATAAACATTGCTGGTACCACATCCACCACTAACAATTGGTAGCAGAGTTTGGTTATATTTAGTAACATACTAAAAGAACGTTCTAGGGACTTCGAATCTGGCTGACGCGTTG
>NW_016909921.1:40458-43111 GCF_001483705.2 Eufriesea mexicana
AAAGTTATTGGTGCAAGACCATTGGAAAAACAAGTCGAGGAATAATTAAATAATGAAGAGGAACTAAAAATTGGGACTAACGGGACAACAATAGTCGTGCAGGCAATGACTATGGCAAGCACTTGCACGATGTGTAAGGCACCATTATTTAGATATAATAGAATAAGAGGTTCTGAGAAGTTATGGTTGAAAATCAAGGAAGATATGGCGGCGGACAAGGATGAATTAAAGGCCCCATCTCTTAATGAAATGCTTAATATCAAAGTGTTGAAAGAGTAGACAGTTGAAACGCTCCTGAACGGGGCAGAAGTCTTAAATACCCAATTTATTCAACTGGGACGGTACGTTGAAGGCTATGAGGTTAAAGTGCATGTATTACGTTGATATCTACCCGAATATGACCCAAACTTGTGTGCGCTAGAGTCGCAGAGTTATACATCTGTTAGCGATAAATGGTTCGCGTTAAAACAGGAAGAAATTAGAAGGGCAGAGTGGAAAGAAGGAAAAACTAATAGATAATACGAAACAGTGAGGAAGGTGTAAGAGGGAAATAGAACAGACGGTAATTGCTACACTGCTGCATCAAAGGACACATTGCGCCTGATTGTAATCGAAGTAAAGAATGTTTCGACAGCCAGGGGCTTAATCAAATATCAGCAAACTGCCGTGAAAGTAAGAAAAACGGAAAGCCATTGTGAATTGGTCCAGAAGGAAATTATTACGGGTGCTATCGCCGAGCAAGTATGAGACACTATCATGGAAGAGTATATTGCTCGTTAAACACGCGCGAAGAAGCAGTAATGAGAATTGTCGTTATTCCAAGGAGAGGCAGGTTACACGATATGAGTGGGAAAAATGGAATTGGAATACATGAATGTAAGGATAATAATTACCCTATATGGCTCTTGGACTCCGCATCTGCAAGCCATATGACTAATAACGAATTAATGTGTGACAATTATGTTGAAGAAGAACGAAGAATTAATATGGCAGGCAACGAAGGAAGGATGTTAACCTCGAACGTAGTCGGACATATCACTGTCAAACAAGCTTCTATCAATATTAATTTGAAACTGAAAAATGTATTGCACGTACCAGTATTGAATTCCTATCTACTTTCATTAGCGAAGATACCTGACCATGCCTACGATGTATATTTCAATATATGTGGAGCAATAGTATAAAACAAATGAGGTGGAACTCATATGACGGCGGTGAGAGAACAAAACGCGTATTGCGTGAGGACATCTATAAACCTTGAGAGGACTGCCGCATTATAAACAGAGAATGCGGTACGACACAAAGGATCAGGACATGCAAATAAAGAAATCGTAGAAGAAATGAGAAGCAAAAATCAGGCATAAGGGATGGATAGTTCATCGGAAAATTTATGCGAAAAGTGTCTAGAAGGAAAGGCATGTAAAAAGGCGCATCCGCATCAAAATGCTATATGGGCAAAATGTGTTTTGGAACTATGGTATACAGATTTGGAAGGTCCAACCAAATCATCGCCCCGCCGAAAGAAAGATTACGTATCACTTATCGTCGATAATTATTCGAGAATGATGTGTATACAACTTCGGGGGCATAAAAGTGTAGCTGCTAGAGACTTAAAATGAATAATAAAATTAAAGGAAGGTCAAATGTAACTACGATTGAGGATGATTAGGTCAGACGGAAGTGGGGAATATTTAGGAAAAGGATTAAAGCTATGGTTTGATGCAAAATGAATTGTTCACGAATTGTATCCTCCCATGATACCTGATTGTAACGGAATTGCAGAAACAGCGAACAGCAGGATCATAGGTATAACCATGACGATATAGGTAGATTCAAAATTAAGTATCATTCTTTGTGTAGGAGAATCGTATACGCAGGTGTATATACGAAACCGGAATAAATCGCGGGAACATGATGAAGATCATTTGAGATTCGGTACAAAAAGCAAACTAACATGAAGCACATGCGACGGTTTTGGTGTATAGCGTATTTAGTATGTAATGGAGAACGTAAGAAGAAATTTGATGTGAAGACCTTAAAAGGAATATTTATGGGATAAAACGAAAATAATACATACTAGATAAACATACCAGAAAGAAGAAAGATAGAGTGCGGCGCTGACGTAAGATTTTATGAGGAAATGATCGGGCATGCTTCGTTACAAAGAAGGTAACGGTAAAAGTAATGAAACCTAGTTCCTGCCAGTTTTGACTTCGAAAGGGGCGAAGACGATAACGAAGCTCCTCAAGAAAACTTTGAGGGCGAAGGACAACTATGAATTGGAATGATTGACGAGGAAGGTGCCAGTGTCGTAGAAGGCTGCGGTTGTGGAGATACAATCAATGAAATTGGCAACAACGGAGGTACGAGGGTAGAGCAAAGTAATGGAAATCAAGGAATAATAGTTTAACAAGTACTACCGACTACCAAAAGGAAGGATGGAGGACAGAAGAGTGTGAAGAAGGAAGCTAGAATTTCTGAGAAGACGCGAACATGGAAAATTGGACGAACAGGGAGACGTATGAAGATATACAATTACGAGGAATCAAAAAGGAATGAGAAGTGTTGAAGAAAAAATTCCTAGTACGAATACAAGGGTACGGCAATCTCCAGAATGGGATCAATAGTGAGAAGCAATAAATAGTGGAATAGA
>NW_016909922.1:0-962 GCF_001483705.2 Eufriesea mexicana
TGTAATAAATTATGCTCAGCCCTCGGAATGCCTGCAACATTGATCTCGGAACGTTAGGTTGAGATATGTTACGTTTGGTTTGTTTAGGTTGGGTCATGTTCGGTAACTCTAGCTTTGTCTTTCGTGCTATACACTGTTGTTCGGTGGACTTCTGTGCCCTACTGCGCTGTACTACATTCTGATTGGCCCTGGAGAGGCCAGCAATAGTGCCCGCGGTAAATTGTGTTGAGGTAGGCTAAGGTTGGTTACGTTACGTTAGCTTGGGTTATGTCTGGATAAATATGCCTTTTGTGCTATACACTGCGTTTCTATAGTCTTCTGCGATCTACTGTCCTCTAGTAAGTTCCGCTCGACCCGTTGGATGCCAACAATATTGGCCGGGGTGCGTAAGGTTGAGCTATGTTACGTTTGGTTATGTTAAGATTGGATATATTAGTATAGGCTACTATGTTCTTTGTAATATACACTGCTATTCGGTGGATTTCTTCGTTCTAATGCGGTCTAACATATTCTCCTCGGCACTGAGGAGGCCAGCAATAGAGTTCCCGAGACGTTAGGACTAGTTATTCTACCTTTGAATGGGTTAGGTTGTGAGAAGTTAGGTTAGGGTAGCTTTGACTTTCGTGGAATACACTGCTATTCATTGGGTGTCTTCGCTGTACACTGCTCTAATATTATCAGCTTGGATCTGGGAATGCCACCAATAATGGTCTCGGCACGTTACGTTGAGTCAGGTTACGTTCGGTTAGGTTGGGTTAGGCTAAATTTGGATAGGATAGCTATAACTGTTGTTCCGTGCACTGCTATTCGGTGGATTCCGGCGCTCTACTCTGCTCTGGCAAGTCATCCTTGGCTCTGGGGAGGGCAGCAATGACGGTCTCGGAACGGCAGTTTGAGTCAGGCTATGCTTGGTTATGTTCTGGTTGTTTGTGTTATGTTTGGGTAGCATCGACTTTTCTGAT
>NW_016909923.1:0-234 GCF_001483705.2 Eufriesea mexicana
TATACCAACATAACCAGACCTAATCCAACCTGACCGAACGTAGAGTAACTCACCAAAGCGTGCCACGGCCACTGCTTTGGGACTACCCAGGGCCAAGCACAATGCGCTAGAGCACAGTAGATCACAGCAATCCGCACGACAGAAGTCTACATCACGAGAGTCAGAGCTATCATAACCAAACTTAGCCTAACCTGCACTAACCAACTATAACCGAAACTAACCTGCCGAGCCACG
>NW_016909924.1:0-12011 GCF_001483705.2 Eufriesea mexicana
AAAGAGAGAGAGAGAGAGAGAGAGAGGGAGAGTAACGGCTGAAAGGCCGAATGCAAGGATGGGGAAAATACGGGGTAAGTTTCCGTGACGTGTAAATCACGCTTTATGGAGAGCTTTTGAGTCTGGCAGCAAGGTTCGTTGAAAAGTTAACAGACCGCGGAATGAGAGGACCGTGTTCGTCCGTGCTTACAGCCGACACCATTGCGTACCGCTTTTACTTAATACCTTCTCCCAGTTCTTGCACCGATGGTGTTAAGTTACGAGTTCGTTGTGTATAAATTCCAGCAGGACGAAACGAAGCAATTTCACTGGTCATTCTGTCCTGAAATTTCTTATTTCCTCCTCGCCGCGGACCTGTCTCCACTTCTTCGAAATCAGATCGTGGAACCCAAAAACCCATAAGACACTGTCACGATCCTCTAGCAATTAAGTCCCAAATGCCTAATAATTGGATCCTTGGAATTTTTTACTTCGTTATATTTTTCTATTTATTACAGAACATTACAGAATAAATTTCTCTTTATTTATCTATTACATTGAGTGTCATCCGGATAACAGCATTAATTACTGACAGCTGTTGATGAGTATCAATAGTCAGCAACGAATGGGTATAGCGAGTTCATATACTCTTCATTAGTGACTTATAGCGAGTTGACAGGAATACTCAGAATTCAGAACACAGGATTCAGAACTTAAGTCTCAGAACTGATTAATCAGAATTCGGAACACAGGATTCAGAACTCAAGTCAAGTCTCAGAACTGATTAATCAGAATTCAGAACACAGGATTCAGAACTTAAGTCTCAGAACTGATTAATCAGAATTCAGAACACAGGATTCAGAACTTAAGTCTCAGAACTGATTAATCAGAATTCAGAACACAGGATTCAGAACTAATTAAACAGAATTTAGAACACAGGATTCAGAACTTAAGTCTCAGAACTGATTAATCAGAATTCGGAACACAGGATTCAGAACTTAAGTCTCAGAACTGATTAATCAGAACTCAGATGTCACAGGTCTAATAACTCAACTCGGAAGACTGATTTCATAACACAGAACAAATAACTAATAATAGACAATGGTTAACTAGTAACTTAATAACTTAAAACTGGTAATTCAGGAACGAGATTTTAGGAGAATTGACTCCCTTTTTATATGTGAGCACCCGATCATTCTTTTGTCTTTGTAGGAGGACACGTGTGAGTTCTGTGGGGGCCCACACCACGGGGTTGCTCTTCTGACTTTGTATGGTTCCTACGGTGCTGTCAATAATTGCTATGATATATATAGTAGGTAGAAGGACGCAAAGGAATATCGGATGCGTTTTGTCCTAAGCCTGCTAGTGGACTCGTCAGTAAGGCTTTCTCCTGCCTTAGACCGGGTATACTTAGATAGCATAGGAACTTGTATTTATGGAAGTTCAGAGTTCACCGAGGACTCGCGAGAAACCTCTTACCTCCGTTTTCCATCTAGCGGTGAGATTGTGAACGTTAGTCGCTGCAGTTCTCATCTTTCTAGAACCGTGATCTGCGGCGTACGACGTACCCATCGAACGCTCTGGACCTTTCGAGGTCGCCACCAAATCTCATAAGTCATATCTCGGAGTCAATGTGGAAGGAATGCACCTAATGTCACGTGAATTTTGGAGTTAAGCGTGTTAACGTCAAAGTATCTTTGAAAGTGGTCTAACAATAAGGTACATAGTCTATTTAGGCTATTCAACCAGCGGATAGTTTACAACAGAGACCTAGCTTTAGGCGCAGCGACCATCAAAAGAGTCACTCGCGTGAATGGAACCCAGAACTCCATTCGATAGCTGATGACTGGATGCACGTAGGTATGTGACTTTGAGGGATAGGTAAGAGAAAGTTTCAAGACACCAAGTAAAGCGAGGTTTCCCAAATGAATAGGACTCTGGTCCTGAAGGATCTGGTAAGGAGTACGGAAAGTGACGTCACCTTTTGGAAAGAGGTCCGTGATGAACCTCGTGGTACTTACTCTAGAACCGTCATAGGCAGGATAGCTTGTAACAAGCATATTATTGATCACTATTGTCAATCGCGACGAAGAGAGCAATAATTAACTCGATATTTGAATTGATTGTGAGTTGAAACTCGCATTTCGATTCGATTCGAGTAAATACAAAGATGAACTTGGCGATCAGCAGGCTCACCACCGATTTCGATAATTTTTATGTATAAAATAATTAGAAAAAGCAGTGTTTCGAATAATTTTCTCTTTTATCAATTATGGTCGGTCTGTCTTAGATTCCGGGGTATTTGAAAAGGATTTTTGTCACCATACAAGTGAATCCTACGTATACGTATACGTGCGCAGACATAACTGTGCGGCCATAATTGATAGAGAAGACGGTTGTGCAAAATTTCGATTTTATAAAGTTCTTAGATTTTCATAGTTCTTCGCCATTGTTTCAATCAGAAATTTTATATAATTATTTGAACAGTGATTTTTGTAAATATTTTCATCTTTAGTCGAAAATAGAAAAAGATGACTATAATTTGTTTTTAGCTCCTGTTGTGTGTCATCTTCTGAGTAGTTCACAGTAACATGTCCCTGACTAACATCTTCGATAATAGCAACATTTATTTTTAAACAAACTGTCTCTTTTTCGTAACTTTTATAATACACGTAATCTGTTATTTATTTATTTATTTATTTGCTATGTAATTTATTTCAGACAATAATTCCGAAAAAATGATTTCGCATTAGTAATGCATTTCAGTAAATGTTACGTCCTCTGTTTGACAAATTAATGAAATTCTTGATTGATCAAATTAGTACATCATAATAGTCCTACATTAATCAATGCTTCTGAAATTCTCAAGAGGATAACAAAGAGGAATATTTATTTGCAAAGTTTAACATAATTTCAACTGTAATAATATGGATTAATTAACTGAATATCGACCCTCTGCATTTAACGTAATAAATTTAAATTAATTTTAAGTTCCAGAATAAATTATTATTCATGCGCGAGCCTGTGATGCGATTTTACGTCAAGGAAAAGGTTTCTGCTTTATTGCCAAAATTTTCGTCTGCATAAAGCCTCTTTTATTTATTTCTAAAGGGAGGAGAGGAGATGGTTGGGTTAAATAATTCTAATTCTCGGTAGCTGGTACTTTATTCTCCTCCAGTATCCTCTTGCTAAAATGCATGAGAATGAATTTTGGTAATACAAATAAACAGCGACAAATATTCGTAAACCACTATTATAATATAGTACGTTAAAAATTTCGAGTTAATAATTTATAACGTACAATTTACACGTACAAATCAACTATCGTATACTATTTATACTAATCAATAATCAAAGAATGTTTAACCAAAGCACCAAGCCATAATTAAAATATACACAGGTACTTACGTACATATGGAATATATTCATGGAGGACGAAAAATAATTTTGTAAATAGCGCGAAAGGAATTTCGAATTTTCTTTAGTCAGGATAAACGTATTACAATTGCATTTTATAATATACACGCACTCGTGCACACATGCACCACGATTTGTTTCCAATAGCACACGTTTTAGCATATTCACTAGTGAATTAAGCGAAAAATTTCGGAAAGCATACGAAATATATTCATAGAAGACGAAAAATAATTTTGTAATTGACGCAAAAAGAAATTTCGAAATACCTTTAGTCACGATAAACATATTACAGTGGTGATTTATAATATGCACGCACTCGTGCACACGTGCACCGCGATTTGTTTGCAATAGTAGGTCTTTCATTATACTCAGTGCTGTATCAAACGAAAAATTTCGGAAAGCATACGAAATATAATCATAGAGGTCGAAAAATAATGTTATAAATAGCGCGAAAGAAATTTTGAAATATATTTAATCTCGTATTACAGTGGTGTATTATAATAGACACACACTCATGCACACGTGAACCACGATTCGTCTACAATAGTACTAGTTTCAGCATACTCACTAGCGAACCAAGCGAAAAATTTCGAAAAGCATACGAAACATATTCATAGAAGACGAAAAATAATTTTGTAAATAACGCGAAAGAAATTTCGAAATACCTTTAGTCACGATAAACGTATTACAGTGGTGATTTATAATATACACGCACTCGTGCACACATGCACCACGATTCGTCTGCAATAGCACGCGTTTCAGCATACTCACTGGTGGATCAAACGAAAAAATTCTTGCCTTTGTACAATATCCGTCTGTAGATATATAGGACTTTCAAAGGATCTGCAGTCGTATCTCGACGAAGGTATTCGAGATCCCATGAATTTCGAGTAAAGGTAGAACCAGATAGGAATCGCAACCTCGTCGCGCTTCCCTTTCGTCCTGAAATCGGCAAAAATGTTTCGAGTTACGATCGGAACTCGATTATTCGATCTAATTAAGTGATCCGATTGTCCGGATAAAGGAGTTTACGGATAACTGCACTTTTCACTCAGCCTTTCGCGTGATTAAACCAATGCTGGAACCAGAAGCCTTGATCAGAGGGTACAACTTTCATTTTGCACTCTGAAATTCTACAGTATACTAACATATTACGGATGGATCACGAGAAATCTGCTATTTTCATTGCTGTCATTTAAAGTGGATGTAACGCAATGTAATGGAAAACGCATTCGCTGAGATTACAAGTTCCGTATGGAATTAAAAATTATTAGTCTCGTGTTTTTAATAATAAAACCTAAGTTAACTTTTTATCAATTGAATATTCTTTTACATTATATAATTATGGAGATCGATGAAGATCATAATAAAATTCTGGTCACAATGAACGTAATAAATTTTGACACAATAAAATTTGCTGACAATTTATCAGGTATTCCAAATGAAAACGAAGATACTGATTATTACTATGATTATCACTGTATTATGACTATCACTACATCATGATTATCGCTATATTTATATTATCTCTATATTACTATGATAATTACTGCAAATATTGAACATAGGATGATATTGAAAGTGAAGGAAGATGAAGATCATAATAAAATTCTGGTCATAATGGACATAACAAATTTTGACACAATAAAATTTGCTGACAATTTATCAGGTATTCCAAATGAAAGCAAAAATATTGATTATTACTATGGTTATCACTATATTATGACTATCACTATATTTATATTATCACTATACTACTATGATGATTACTATAGATATTGATGACAGGACGATATTGAAAGTGAAAGAAGTGACGAGAATGACAGTAACAGCTATGAAAGCTCTACCAATAGTAGTGATGTAATAATTCCCTCAAAATGACGTTTGTTCACCAGAAACATAGCTGACCACTGGATAAAGCTAGCAATAAAACTACCTGTTCTCATAAATATCTTTTTGGCATTATAAAATGAAGAACATAATAATTAAACTACACATGAAGAACATAGTAATTACACATAAAAATTACACACGAAGAACATAATAAAATTATATATTAAAGAATATAATAAAGTACGATGAAGACATAATAAAATTTTGGACATAATGAACATGATAAATTTTGATACAATAAAAGTTGCCAACAATTTATCAGATGTTCCAAGTGAAAACAAAAGTATCGATTATTATTATGATTATCACTATATTTGTATTATCTCTATATTACCATGATGATTACTACAAATATTAATCACAGGATGATATTGAAAGTGAAACAAGTGAGGGGGATTAGAGTGATAGCTAAGAAAGCTCTGTCAATGGTAGTGATGAAATCATTACTTCAAACAGCTATTCGTTCACCAGAAACATAGCTGACCACTGGATAAATCTGACAATAAAACTATTTCTCCTCGATATATTAATTTATTTCTAGAATAGTACGCTTCATTTTAACGATCTCGTGTAATTTCTACAGAGAAACACGAGATACTTTTGCGAGATATTATTTGGCACAAGGTTCAATCGGGATCCGCATCGTCTTCTAATACCCCTATCTCGAGTGCAATAGTAATTAAGTAGCTGTTAAGAAATTTGGGCTTATGTTCAAACAGAATACATACATGGCCTAAACACTGCACTAATGTACTTATGATTAAATCTGCTTACCTCTAATTGCCTGCTAATTTGCACAGGATGTAGCATTCCCACCATATCTCTTTGTCTCTCACTCTCTCGCTCTCCTCTGACAATGCCACTTAGGGAGCTATTACGAGATGTCTAAATTAATCTAGCCCTGTTCCTAAATCCCTTAAACGATCACTTGCAGATATCTCGTAAGGATATCTCGATGCATTTCATACATGATATATGTATATGTAGATGATAGAAATTTGTATACGTTTGGTTGATCGAAATTCGGATTTATGCATAAGTATACTTAATTCAATGGAACAACCATGTGATCCTACTTAAGGAAACAAGGAACGAACGATTGATAGGTTCTAATTGGCCGAATGAAGGAAATTAATAATAATTAATAATAACGACATAGGTAGGAAATATAATAATAATTAAGAGATTTGGTGACAGATCTGTCAAAAATATTGTCTATAGTTATCATGAATCGATTAAGTATGAGACGTGTCGCATTGCGATTAAGTTTCCAAGGAATTCTGATAGAGAGACATAATTGAAAGTAAATTAATATTAGGAAATTATTTTCAGTATCTTTCGTACAAAATATTGCTCGAAATACTGTCTAAAAATATTTTATTTCTGAAAATGCACGTGTGATATGAAATAAAATATTTATTTACTCTTTAAGATAGTATTTTAATATAGTAAATTTCCTCCCTCTGATATTTCAGTTAAAAGACAAAAGAATTATTGTAATTTTAGGAAAATAATTAAAATATGAATTTTTGGATTAGAAATATAGCTTTCAAATATTCTTATGAGCCACTAGGGGGTAGGTATTATCAACGTCTGACTTGAATTTCCATAAAATTACAAAGTACGTAATGACTTGGCCTATCGATCATTTCTCCGTTTAATAATCTATTTCGGTTATTTGTATGGTCGGTTCGAGACCTGTGCTTCCGCGAATACGCTCCGCAAACCGTACTTTGCATATTTATTACCGCAGACGTCTGCACATGTCCCAGGGGTTGCTTTAAACGATCGTTCTTTCGGGCCTCTTATATTTACCCTCGAAGAACTGTCGAAGGAACTAAGCTGTCTGCGAGATCGGTGATTAGATATCTCGATGACCAAGGAAAGAAACTTGACAGTGTCCTCGTTCGTTCCTTCGTTATCCCCAATAAGTCATCTTCTAAATCATCAGTCTCTTTTTCGAAATTTTTTCGCTTTTGCTATCTTCACCATTTCTATAATTTCATCTGTGAATGATACATTCTTGGAAATGTACCCATAATTATAAATAATTGCCAATTGTTTCGTCGTCCTTGTAGACGTAATTTTTATATTTGTGTCTATATAAGGTGTTTGAGGAAAGGGTTCAAATCTTTAAGAGTTTAGCACTCACCCAGGGCAATAAAATGTTTCCAACACAGCGTTTAATACCTTGTATTATGACAATGAGTTTAGCTCGCCACGAATTTTCCATGGCAAATAGTAAAATTATATTTAACACAAAACATAACATAAAATTCTTATAAATTATTAGAAATTGAAATTATTGTACTCTCTAAGTGAAATTAAATATTCTTTCGATGTAAGGATTCTTCGAATTAAATCGTAGTGTTAGGGGTGAACACACGGGGCCTAAAATCATTTCCTTCGATGAAAATCCGATTTCTGTAATCAATTCAATATGTCAAAAATGATTTTTTAGAGTCTAATAATACTATTATATTAAAATTTGATTCCAATTTTAATTGAATTTATCATTTTTCTGTAATACTTATTTCTTATTCTTCATTCAAGGTCTCGTTCGTCTAAACGTATAAGAATGACCATGCACTGTGCAAAATTCGACAGCTTTGTTTAACAATTTAAATTTGCAACTTATCCAAATACTTTTATCAGCTCTTCTTATAAATCTCAGACAACGAATCAGCCTATTTTTCATTTTTATTGCAGATCGAATCAACAAACGTTTCGCTCTAGTATGTAACGTACACTGTCATAAATTTTCGAGAGGAACGTGAGCATAGTTGATCCCGAAATTCCCTATAAAACGTTGTGACAGGCGCAATATTCTGTAATTTGTCCCAGATACGTTTCTCCAAACCTTCGCTCCACTTTGGCCAGTACTGCGATCCTTAATAATGTTAGCTGGGCGACTGAAAGCAGACGTGCCTCATTTAACAAGAGTAAGGAATTCGAGCGCGTGGCTACAAAGGCAGAGGAGTTTATCAAGTTGGTGTTCTGTAATTAAAATTATAATAGCATTGTCCTCGCGACCTACGTACACACGGCTGACGATGGCCCGTTTACGAGTACGTTGTTGAAGAAAACCAGACAATTAAGATCGACGAGGACGACGACGACGATGATTGCTACGACGATGTCAATGATGGAAGCCTGGAATGGAAACCGATGTTAAATTAGCAAATCAAATTTTCGCGGAAATTATTTCAGTACGGGCTTCTAAACAGCCTGCAGCGAAGCAACAGCCGTCTCATGAAGGCTACGCATAGAAGCCATGAAAAGCAGCTGAATTGAATTACCGATTCGTTAAGAAAGCAAATTCACCCAGCAAGAGACATCGTTTAATAATAAATCTTCACCTGGCTGGCTCCTTCCTTGAAATTTTTATTGATAAAATGAAACTCTGTCTTAATATGGATAATCGTATTAATCTTGTGATCGGTTAATTATAAAATGGCTGTCTTAATGCCTAATGTGGACGAAGCATTTTAGTATTTTTCGAATTATTATCGTCAGTTTATGGGAGGTTTAGGATGCGATGAGTTGCACAATTGGGCGCCATATATACCATGCATGGAAGCACATAGAAAGCAGTTGAAATGAATTACTGATTCATTAAAAAAGCAAATTCACCCAGCAAGGGATATCATTTTTCAAATTTTTGTTAATAAAATTAAACTTTGTCTTAATATAGATAATCGTATTAATCTTGTGATCGGTTAATTATTGTGGTAATGGTTACATAGATTTTTAAGTACATATGTATTGGAATGAGTGGAACAAGTATGCATGAGATGGAAATATTTAATGAATTCAGGTTGTGTGATAAACGAGTATGCGTGTAATGATTGAGCTGTTATGTGAATTGTGTATGTTAATGTAATGTATGAAAGAAGAAAGAAAAAAAGGAGAGTGATTTGGCATACGTCAGTTGCAATTGAGTTTTAATAGTGAGAAGACGTGTGAGCGTGTGATTGTGATAAATTAATTATATTTCAACCTAATATTTGTGTTTGATAAGCTTAGTAATTAAATAAATAATTGTTCTTACTGTTACTAAATTTCATCCACCAGTAATAATTATAAGATGGCTGTCTTAATGCCTAATGTGGACGAAACATTTTAATATTTTGCAAGGTTCTCACTATCGCCAGTAGATGGATACCCACTTGAAGGTGGTTCGTGGAGTTTCTCGCAAGTCCTCGTAAACTCTCCGCTTCCTATATATATGACTTCCAAATTTTTCTACAGTATCCCCGGATAAGGCAAGACCTGTTGAGTTTCCATAATGATATGAGTCCCCACAAGCAGCAGGCCCAGAACAAAAACGGGGATCCCCTTCCCTTTCTCTTTCATCCAATACAAAATAATAATAATTAACAATAAGGACATAAAACAGGTCCCCCAATTAACTTGGAACGTGTGGGGGTCCTAGGACCGCAAGAAGAGTATGAATGACTATAATATAGTATGTCGTATGACGCAGAGAGTCAGAAATGTTGTTCCAGAGTTGTTAAATCAAAGTTTTAAGTTGTTTGTAGTGCGTTAGAAGAACAACAGAAGTACAACAACAAATGTGTCAAGACGATTCTGTGTAAACGTTTTAATCGAGTAGCAATCTGTATTATTCATAATGAAAATATTGAAACAGTTGTCATTTCTTTGTGAGTGCGAGTCCAACATATATTTCATCTGTAGCGTTTATGGAATTACCCCAAATTTTCTCGAAACGCTGGTATGCTAGGATTATTGTACAATACAATACACACTAGTCTAGTCGGACCAGTTTTGGAATATGTCACATGACGACTGAACTCTCGACGAATTCCGAGGGATTGTAAATTCGTCTCGCAATCTCGTAATGTTGCCCCTCAAATTAATATTGAGTAGCCAGTTCAGCATTGTTCCGTGAAACCGTCTTTGATTGACGATCCTCGTTGCGTGGATTGTCACATAGCAGGTCGTGGTTCGCGAAGAAGAAGAATGTCAGAGAAGTAGAAAGATTTGACTATATCTGCGGAATGATTAGAACTGATAAAGTCGAAGGAATGACAAATTGTAAGTCAAAGAGACTGATTGTGACAAAAGCGAACGGTGGATTAATTACAAGTAATAAAGGGGCTGATTATGATATATACATAATCCTATAACGTTGTTGCAACTCGCTCGGGGAGTTTCGCGGGGTTGTAAGGCCCGCTTGTGTAGATGCGGCAATGTGGTGGAATGTGGCCTACTCTAAATTAATAGAGCTAGGTCTGGGTATATGGTTGAACTACAGACAGTTCTATAGTAGAGTTGATGGTGGGTCTTGGATGAATAGTATGGTCGTGATGATTGTCCAATCTTCTTGGGATTTTTAGGAGAACTCTCTCGTGACTGCTCTGTTTTATAAATTTCGTCTGTCTACTGATTGGTTGTGAATAATATTGGGGATGTGTGCTCTCTCGTGATTGTTCTGTCGGTGGTTTTATAAGTTTCGTCTGTCTACTGATTGGTTGCGAATAATATTGGAGGTTTGTGCTAATTTAAATAATTTGGGTTCTTGTTATGGTTTACCCAAGTGGTGGTTTAGATGACGATGAGTATATACAAGTTCGCTGACAATGATATAAAACAGTCCTCCACCTGGAGGACCTGTTGACCTGGGACATTGCGATCCTAGGGCCGCAACACTATAAACCGTTTAACGTTCCAGCGTTATTATTACTATAAATTAATATCATTGTAAATTAATATCGTAATTTTGTCATTATTTTCTTCCCATCTCCTAACCTTGTTATTACTCGACGTACAATTTTGTGTATTAATGGGTCAGCACCAATTTAGATTAATGGAAATATGAAGGACACCTGAAGTCTTTAAAGCTAATTACATACATGTAATGTTCTATCAAAAATATATTTTGGAATATGTACGAAACTAAAAACACTTATGGGGCAAAGAAAATATGATAAAGGCATATCTTTGCCTGCTTAAGACCTTCCCAAATTTGATGCCAGTTACCAAATTAGAAAAACGTGTCATCTAGACCTGTATCGAGTACAGTTCACTCACACGTGTAACAGATTTCCGTCGTCGTTGCAAGAAAATCTTTGTCCCCAAGGTAGAAGTCGAAGAAATAGAAACGGGTCTGTCGAAGTCAGGAAACAGGATGATAATAACCCGTGACGACGCATCGCGTATTTACATCCTTGAAAATTTAACGACGCGACAGGACGAAGATCAGCGAGACGAGATGCATCGCGGAGGGATACTCGTCTGCAGACGAAATGAAGAATATTTGCGTACACACGGTAATGGAATAATGAACAAGGCCAAGAGAGAGCATATAGATAGATCCCTTGTTTGCGAGTTCGAGGGCCTTGTCACGATTTTCCGATTTTTTCCACATTTTTCCGAGCTCCTCGACTTCTCGATCCCGCGCGTTCGCCATAATTTCATACATTATGTCAGTTACAACGTGTCTCGAGCAACAGAAACAAGTTTCATAATAATTTTATATCCTTCAAAAGATGTAAGTTGTAGACAAAAAATAATATCACAGGACAAAGTTGAACGATTCGAAATATTTTAATGTTATTATAGTTTTATGTGTGTTCTTCTTTAGTTATTTTTCTATGTTATTAATGTATTAAAAAAATAAAATATATTATAATATATAATATAAACATAATACGATATAGTATAATATGAAATAATAATATAATACAAATATAATATAA
>NW_016909924.1:12465-31668 GCF_001483705.2 Eufriesea mexicana
ATGTAATATAATATGAAATAATAATATAATATAAAAAATATAATATGAAATATACCAAAAAAAAGTTACTTTTTTAAGTGCATATAAAAGACTCAAGTACACCTGTCTTTTATGATCGACACAAGTGGTTGAACCGATATGGTATCATTGCTAATAATTTTTGAGGGATTCGTGACTTTTTATCAATTTTTTTAGAATTTCTAGAAATTAATATCACTTAATATATTCTACTCTTACCATGTGATTGATACTAAAATTACCAAATCCAGTCGAAATGACTAGTCTCGGAATTTTCCTTTTTGCAGTTACTAAAAGTATATACAAGCTTCTAAAGTATCGTAGTAAAATTAAATAGTAAAGTAAACTCTATAACCTAGCAATGTGAGCACGATCTCTTCCTCTGCGTTTTGTCTTCTGTCTCCTGTTTTCTTAATACGTCCTGTGACCTGCGTGGCCCTAAACAGGCCATTTCTATCTGTTTGCCCGTTCAATGAAGATCTATATAGTTTTTCCATCGTTTCCACTGACTACTATTCCTATTATAACCCCTTTAACATAAAGAAATTAATGTTTACTCACAGATTGAGATAGAACTATAATTAATATACTTACTCATCTTCGTCGTGCCATTAAAATTACTTTAATTTATTTCTTCCATGTTTAGGTTGAAGATCTAATGGGTTAAGGAACCCAGTGAAGGTTGACAGTATCAGTGTTCATGTCACAGTGTGACGTTTCGTTTAACACAAAATTTAACCCCAGACACACTCGTTTCGCAGACGCCTCTTTTGAAACAATAAAATATTTTTGGGCAGGAAATATCTCGATTATAATTTTGATACTTCCAATGCGACATTACACCCTATAGCGTTATTCGATCGCTTCGAGTTTGACTCTGCAATTTCGAGTGTAATTTCGGTACATTGAATACGATGTCACGATTCCAAATCTGATTTCGCGACCTGGAGTATAATTTCGCTTGCCAGCGTGTGATTTTACGACCCTGAACGTGGTTTCGCGACACGGCGGCTAGTTTCCCGATTCCGAGTCTAACTTCGCGACCTCGAGTATAATTAAGCAGTTTTTTGGAAAATCGTGTTTCCACATATCGGAAGAAAAATTTATATTTCGCATCATCGAACAATTGTGTTGACAAAGAAATAAAAAGAGGGAAAGAAAAGGAAATCGAAATATATCTTGCATTCTGTATTTTCCTGTTTGTTTAGATGAAAAGAATCTGATTTCGACATTTAGTGGAATTGCAGAATGTTCGTTAGAAACATTTTTCTCCCTACATGTTTTAAATAATTGGTGATTATGGCTAATCAAAGATTGACCACAAAATTGACACAAATTTCGCAGAAATTACACGAAGAGTACTATCAACCCCTATTTGATATGGAGTATTTACAAGACTGACGTAAACAATGAAACAATTATTATAATAAAACATAATAAAACAGTATTGTGGTGTATACAAATATGTACGATATTCATTTCCGCGACGACATGTAAGATAAACAAAAATTTCTAAATAAATATTTGGAGAAGCGATATTTATCGACAAGTGTCAGATAGGGATCGGAATAGTTAAGAGAAAAATTAGAAAACATTCCGATTTTTGGCAGCTGGGTATTTAAAATGGTGGTATTTCACGAATATTATAAAAGTGTGAAAAATACTATAATTTGATCGGTGCTCTCATGCAACATAATTTCAATATGTTGCAATATTTTTATTATTTTTATATTATATTTTTATATTATATTATTTATATATATATTTTTATAATAACACTATATTTTAACATTTTTAGATTATATTTTTATATATTTTTATATTATATGTTTCAATATAATTTCAATCATCAACCGAAATATGGAAAATGTACCTCAGCATACTACTGCATTTGCTGCTTATATTTCTCGTGTAAATATGAGACACATTAATGCAACTGTAATATCCCACCGAATATTAGACTATTCTGCAAGATTGCAAGAGAACGCGCCTAACGAAGAAATAAAGAAATACAGCCACTTCTGCGATTCGTTCAGAATTTTAGTCACACTCTCGTGATGAACATCCTGATTATTTTATATATTAATAAAACGATCTCGTTCGAATTACCGAGTCTCCCCGAGTCGATCAGTCGTACATCGATAATTAATCAATCAAACATAGTGGAACGACACGTCTCGGTTATTAATTAACTAATTATGTAAAAATTGCCGGGACTCGACTGGAAGCTCGTAACGCGACAGGAAGGACATTATTTAGTGAAATTATGTCGTGAAATATAACGGGGAATATTGCTGCAATTTTCCAGGAATTCTCATTTTAATAACATTGCGTTGGGTGCGAAGCTGTTGTCGTCGGGCAATTTAAAAATGGCGACGAAAATCTTCGGTATACAGGATAATCTATCTAACAGAGGTCGCCTAAACTTCTTCCTTATTATTTATTGCATGACAACATACAATATCTCGGCACAGAGCACATGGTACCGTGTCAAGAAGAATATTTCAGATTTTTGTTTCGAAATTATTTTCATGCAACATTCCCAGCAGAGGTATTCAATCTAAATGACAATGAAAAATGAAAGAAACCGAGATTCGATCATTTTTGGAAACAGGAAAATTTCGATAAATAAATAAAATAATAATTCCACATCATCCGAATTAAATACATATGATATTCGAGTTTTTAATAAAAATCTGGTATGGTATGAATATTGCTATGGATCACCATCGATTTGATTATCAATTGGATCAATTGGATCGATAATCATCCATTAAAAATACAGAATGATTTGTAACTCTGAATTGATATTAAATAAAATGTTCGTACATTTGTGCATAAAATAAAATATGCATAAAACACACTGTTAAAATAAATATTGAAAAAAGAAAAAAATAGATATCTTTGAAATATTTTCGTAAATATGGCAGAATTTTATTTGTTTATCTTTTGAAATTTTTATGGCAGACAATTTTTGTTATCAGTTTTGGAGTCGACACACGAAAATATATTAAAAAATCATTTCATTCTCGAAAAACACAAGTTATTATATTACGTTATTTCTTTCTCGTGTCCAGTTTCCATGTAAACAGAATAAATTGGTAATAAAGAGAACGTAAATTACTATTAATCCTTTTCTGTGCCTATTATTAAAGAAATGCCTCTTACGTGAAATTAAAATTATATAAAATGTACAAATGTAAAAATAAAATATGTAAAATTTGCATACGTTGCATTAATTTGAGAAAATGTTAGAAATGTTTTACTGTAACTTTGTCGCACATTATACAATGTATTTATGGAAATCTGACAACTACATCCACGTGTCTCAGCAAACGCTACTAGGAATGAAAAGTGGAAGCAGGTGGTGCGATCAGAGTATCTCCTCTGCCTCTGTATTCTGCACGTGACACCCTATAGTCGCTCAGTGCAAACACCTGAGCTTCACACATTAGATCCTACAATCAATCTATGAAGTAGTCTCTGTTGATACTAGTATAATCTCTTGTTGATGACCTCGAAATAATGTACTCCTAACGAATCGATTCCTGTTTACGTTCGATATTCGCTGCTGGAACAGACGTAAGGAATAGACATGTAAGATTGGAATAAGTACGTCCCTGAATGAATGCCAAGTGTGTTTGGTCTTAGGACGGAAGTGACCAAGCGAATCAACTGTAAAGAATATTTATAGTAAGGTCGAACGAAAGTTTAAGGATGCATCCAGTGTGATTGAAGTACCTGATCCACGGAGGTTGCATGGGAAAGGGGCATGATTGGAAAGGAAAGCCTGAGCATGAATGCTTTAAATAAGGGTGGAAGGAAGCTCCAGTCTCCACGGTCTACGGTCTAGAGTCGACAGTCTTTTAACAGTCCTTCACGGTCTCCAAGAGTCTATAGGAAGTTGCTAATAGTGTGTCAGTATGTGAATAAGAAGTCAAAGTCGAACGTGCCCATAGCGAATCCCTCTTGTTTCGTAGCCGTCAATCTAGGTATAAGCTTATTGTATTTTATTAAGAAGTAAAACAGCGCTATTTTAGCCGATCCACCCAAACCGATCCTACAGACATGTCCTGGAAGGGTCTAAATGTAGCGGAAGAAATTTTCCTACTGTGGAAGAAAGCTGAAAAATCTTGAGTCACTTGTCGAGAAGGGACGTACCCTATTGGATACCCGATAGATATCCTGATAATTAAATTCGTAAACTATCAGTGTGGTATTGGTGATTCGAAATTGAGAGACTCGAAACTCACGAGTAGAAATACTAACCGATATTCCTGTTTTTCTTTGAATAAAACGAACACGAAAAGTTTTGCAGTCTTTTTAATAAGAAATTGGTCAGTTGTTAGAACTCTTTGTCACGAGTTTGCTTTTATGTCAGCTATGTAAACGAAGCCAGAAACAACGAGTTGTGAAGGCGACTGATACTGAAGACTGGCTAAACGAGGTTATGTATTTCGGACATGGGAGTTGGGTAACTACGTGGCGGCATCATTCACACTCTACTTAACACGTTGCTATTTAACATGTTAAGTGCCCAGCTCGTTTTGCTTGTCATTCCTTTCAGGCCCAGACTCGGCCGTCAAGGGGGCCACTGACAGCAGGCGAAGTGTTCATAAAACTCGAAGATTCTATTGTGGGGGGCCTTCACTCACGGTCATTTTTCGAAGCCGACTGGTCACAGGTATTCCTCGGTGGTGGTGTAGCTAGAAGGGACGGTAGGAAAAGGAAGGGATGCGTTTCTTCCCGGGCCTGCTAGCGGACTCATCAGTAAGGCTACCCTAGCAGGCCAATTTCCAATTTTTCCAATTTAACATACGTTTAATGCGCCAAAAACTAGATACAATAATATACATATGAAAGAAATAAAATGTACAAAGAGTTACAAATGATAACTTGGACTATGAGATCGATACCTCCAGCGTGAAGCACTAGCGATCTAGAATATAGGGTAATATAAACTTAAGACTATCTTATATTAGTATGCGGGTTTGTCTATGTATAGAAAAGGCACGAAAACTATACAGCTCTTGGTTTTAAGTGGATAAAAGGGTGAATAAATAAATATATACGAACAAAATAGATAAATAAATAAATAAATAGATAAATAAAATAAATAATTAAATAAATTGGAGGAAAGGGGGATGAAGGAAGAGGAGGTAGATGGGGTATATATGTTTTTTTATTTAATTCCAAATTATATTATACATTACTAGTAATTATGAGGAATCTGAAAAATTTCGAAAAACACAGCAAAATGATTAAGTGGGAGAGACCCCAGCAGGCCCTGTCTTAGACACTGGGATACTATTGGAAGGTCGAGAAGTTATATATATAGGAATTGCAGGAATTTGGAATTCAGCTAGTGACGAGGATGAGAATGATGGTCGCTACACTATACCAATCGTTATAACAGCAATTTCCAAATGTTAGGTCAAAAGATGGCGAAGAATTTAACACCAAAAGTTAGTACCTTTTGGTCCTAGTCTGGGCCAGTCCCTGGGGACCTTCGAGGGACTTACCGTGTTAAGTGTTTATAAAATAAAGCCTTTAACCTCTGTTAAATACGGCATGTTTTATTTTACCCAGGTTTTAATTTTTACCCGATTCCATTTCTAATTCAAGATTTACCAAAGGATTCACTTGCTTAAATTAACCACATTGGAAGGATCATTTCCATGTAACTTAAAATCAAAATCCTGTAATATTATGCAAATTGTCACCAATTAAAAATTGGAAATTAAGTTGGTATGTTGGAATTTCGAATAATAATTTTTCCAAAGTTTCGATCAAATTTGCGTAGATGAAACTGGCATTTGATGTGAAAGGTAGTTAAATTAATGAAGTATGACGTGCCTTGCGAATACTATAAGCCCTGAAGTACTATGAGATCCTTCGAGTTTCGGATTCTATTTAATAAATAAATAACAAAGTGTACGTCTCTATAGCTTTTAAATATCGCTTTAAAATGATATTCGACCGCTTATAGCCGATTAATTAACACTCATTAGCATATTAATCGGCTCTCACATTTCCACACTAATAAATTATTAATTAATTACTGTACTCGTTTTCTTTTTACGCGAGCGAATTGAATTTTGGTCACAGAAGGTTAAACAAGGAGGAAACGAGTCGATCAATACATAGTCTACGTTTTCAAACTGAAGGTGCGACTGTCGATGAAGTTGTCGATAAGAATCGAAACGTAATCGATATTTCGAGGTGTCGATGTATTTATAAGATATCGATACTGTTTGTCGTGGATATTATATTTAAATGAAGATATTGTATATTTATTAAACAATATTATAACTCAGAATATCACTTTACTCGACACGCGTTTGTTCGCAATTAATTCAGAATTGTAACTGACCTATCCAAATATTCTCTCATTTGTTCTCTTTACTTTCATACACAGTCACACATAACATACACATAAATATACACAGCTATATCACACTTCATTCATTACACACATACTTGATCCACCTATTCTTTCTTACGGATATAATTTATTTTTGTATTAATATATCAATATATGTATTAAAAATGTATGTCAATTATGAGCACAGAAAATACACGATTAAAAGAACAAATTTTAGCATTGTGGGTATCTCGTGAATATTACTTGATACTAATGATGTTTATTCATAATAAATAATTATTGAAAATAAATAATCTATAGATAATACTAATATTCTCCAATATCAATAACGAGAACTCCGAACGCCATTCTCGAAATATTTAAATGTTTAAAGAAAAATTAAATTACTCTATTACCAATTTTCTCTACTACCTACGTTTATGAGTCATTCCTTCATAGTATTTCACATTAAATATGCAGCAGGAAAAATTTCTTAAATAAATAACTGATATGGATTTTGTGCTATAGTTACAAGTTAAATTTCATGAAATTTTTTAATTTATTAGATTTATTAATTCGAAATTTCCTAGTTGTACATTCAATTTTACAAAATTCTGTATTAATTTTGAAAACACATATTTTTATTTATTTTGCCTCTGTTAAAAAGTGCCAGATCCACTCATTCTCTCTTACTTACATAATTTATTTTACATTATTTTTAATATACATGTATTAAAAACAAATCTATGTCAACCAGTATCACAAATACAACCGAATACAAGCGATCGTTGTAGATTGCAGCATATTACCTTCAATAAAATAATTTAATATACAGTAATTTTTACCCAAACTTATCAGAGAAACTTGTTAAAATACATATTACTGTGTTTCAACTGTAACATAGTTATAGCTGTAACAACAAATGGGTAATTCCCGTTCAAAATTTAATAAATAAATAAATAGATTAATGTATCCATCTATTTATTTATCTATTTATCTGAAAATTTTTTACTTGTAATTTATAGTAATATATATATATTACTATTACTATGTATCAACTGCAATATAGTCATAGCTATAACAAAAAATGGGTAATTCCCGTTCATAATTTAATAAATAAATAAATAGATGGATACGTTTATATATATATAATGAAACCTAAACGTATCCATCTATTTATTTATTTATTAAATTTTGAACGGAAATTAATAATTAATAATATATATATGTACATTATTATAAATTACTGGTAAAAGATTTTCAGGTACGTTGTCTGTAATAAGTCATATCAGAGATATCAGAAAGATATTCGATATATTCAATTTCGAATGATTCTATCGTAATTAATGCGTTGTACTGTCATCAGTCGCTTGTATTCGATTTAACGATGATGCAGCGATATTATCGATAAGATATCGATGATCCATCGATAATCGATCGTCGCACGTGTATTTCAAACTCGTTCACTTTCTACTGTCACAAGATTACCTCGGCTTCCAAACACGGTGCTCAAAAGTTTCCGGCGGATTAACGGAATTAATATGCAGGCGTTTTAGCCCAAACTCCGAATCACCGGTTGAAAATGCAGGCCTATTTACTTTCTGACACGTGAGATTACGCTAGACCCGTATTACGTCGATTACAAAGACGCTCATGAATATTTAAATAGGATAGTGCAGTTCAATATCTCACAGCGAGCTGATACGTCTGAATAGATAATGACGGCTAGCATTTTCGAGCCGTGCAACCGGACGAAACGTTACGTATGGCAGAATCCTGCGAGGAAACGATTATATTCCGTGAACAATTTTTCCGTTCACAACGGATTTTCACGGGCCAAACTAATCCTGGACTTCCTTCGTAGACGCGACGCGCTCGGTCAGAGGAAACGATATTACGGATGGTAAACAGTTTTCTGTCTGGAATCCCGTTTAAGATTCCTTGCGATTATGGGAAATATGTTATAGTCTAGTAGGGTAAATTATAGGAAATGATCTCGTTATGGGTTCTTAACGAAATACCGTATTGTCATGGCATTAAAAAGGTATGAGAATTGGCGATATTTTGGCAGTTCGGTATCTCTGGCATTCGATATTTCCATATATGAATGTTTGGATATTTAGGTATTTGAATTTTTGGGTCTCCAGATGTTTGGTTATTCGGGTATTCGAGTATTTGGATATTTGGATGTTCCGGAATTCGGGTATTTGAATATTTGTATGTTCCAGTATTCGGGTATTTGGATATTTGGATATTTGGATATTTGGATATTCGAGTATTTGGATATTTGGATGTTCCGGTATTCGGGTATTTGGATATTTGGATATTCGATTAATTGGATATTTGGATGTTCCGGTATTCGGTTAGTTGGATATTTGAATGTTCCGGTATTCGGGTATTTAGATATTTATATATTTGGATATTTAGATATGTAAATTTTTAGGTGCTGGATATTTGGATATTTGGATATTTGAATATTCGGATATTCGGATAGTTGTATATTTGGATATTTAAGTTTTTAGGTGATGAATATTTGGATATTCGAACATTTGGATACTTAGATATTTGAATATTCTGTTGTTCGGATATTTGAATATTTGGGTATTCGGATAGTTGGATATTTGAATATCTAAATTTTGGATGCTTGGACATTTGAATATTTAAGTATTTGGGTACCTAAATATTTGGATATTTGAATATTTATTCAGGTATTCGGATAGTTGGATAATTGGATATTTGGGTATTTATATTTTTGGGTGCTTGGGCATTTAGATATTCCAGTATTTGGGTATTTGAATATTAGCATATTCGAATATTCCATATTTAGATATTTCTATATTCAAATACTCCATATTTGGATATTTTCAAACTTGAGTATTTGTATATTTAAATATGTTTATATTTGAATACTCAGATATTTAGACATTCGGATATTTGTATATTCGGGAATTTGTATATTCAGATATTCAATGCATCGAGATATTCGGATATCCAAATATTTGAATATTCGAATATTCATATACATGAAGTGAGTATTCACCATTATGTCACAGTTTACCAAGATACAAACTGCAATTTCGCTATATAATCAACGAAGCTCCTATTTTTATGACACGTTTTCAATAGACAGTGGATACATATTCGCATGTTGTACATACACTTTTACACTTTCACATTTCCCGTGCATTGCATGCACATTTTCACGCGTTTTTGACCAATAAACATCAATGGTTCATCGATCACTCCATATTTACGAACAATATAGCGTACATTCGAGTAGACAATAATGTTCCACGTTCGAAAATACAATTCTCGTTTCATTGCAAGCTACGAATTATCCTCGTGTTTATGCTCCACTATGATCGTGCTTCTCTATCGATTCTAGACCCGAAACTACTTAACTCGATCCATGAAAAACCATTTCGATCCTCGTTCCTCGCTTCTCGCGCAGACTCGAACACGGCTACCGGCATAAGTAGATTCAAACACGTCGAATTTAGCAAATTTTCCAACGCAGCATCGTCTTCAGCCGGATCTAAGCGCTAACAAAACTCTAATGAGAACGAGGCCTCGAATTAAGCAGTAATTTAAATTGAACAAATTGGAATTATCGAGAATCCAATTAACAGCGAACTCGAATTCTCTCTGCGCCACTTTACACTATGCTGGCGATGTAAGAAGATTCATTTTGAATGAGGTACCCAGTAAAAACGCGAAATTTCGCTTGGAAAATTGCGGAAACATTCGAAGCATCCTTTCGAGCAGGTCTTGGATGTAGCTTACACAGATTCTTTTAAATTCTGCATTTGATTTAGAGCTGTGAATACCTCGATCAAGCAATCGGGAAGAATACAACGTATTGATTACGAAAAATTCCTACAAAATTCGAGAATTTTTGTCATATCTTACAAACAACGTTTCTATATATATAGCATGTAAGTTGCAACACATATACGGAAATAAAAATGTATATTATAAGAAAATTAGGCTTAATGAGTTCTGCATACAGCAACTCTTTTATGATCAGAAAATCGCTTCGAATTCACCCACTTCAATTTTTCACTTTAAAGTTTAAATTAATTTTGCAAGGAAAGGAATAATTTGTTACCCATGGTTCCCATTCTACGTTTGCTAGAATAAATATTAAAAATTTAACCCTGAAAAACAGACTATCTGTAGTAAAAGATAATAAAAGACTAAATATATAATAATAGTGTAATATAAAATTAAATGTATGGTTAAAAATGATCATTTAAATCGTGACAGATTTAATTACATAGTGATAGTATTAATATTAAGACGCTTTTCGATTTTCTGATTTCCTGAACATGCCAAAGTGAGCAACCAAAGACTAGCAAAAATTAAACCAGAAAGAATCGAGATATCAAAGAGTAAACGCGAAACTGGCAAACAGGGCTAGCTACATTTTCAAAATTTCAAAATTATCTGCTCTAAATCTTAACACGTTTAGAGCACCTATGCGTTCTTTCGGAGGAAATAACTTTGCCACGACGTATGGAAACAGAGATGAAGCAGAAAAATTAAAAGTCACTATTGAATGAATTTACTGTATCTATTTATTATTTAATAAATTGCTTTATTTATTTAAATAGGTCTAGGGAATTTTGAATCGTGAAAATAAGGCGATATTTGAGTTTCGAAAAATTTCGAAGTTTCGATTATAGTCTTTATATGCAAGGGATAAAAGGAAATTTAAAAATACAAGGCTCTCTTTACACGGCGTTGTTCCTTTGTTGCACACCGTGCGAAGAGAAACAATATCGTTTGAAGCAACGTCGAAGTGGCTTGGAAGCAGAGCGCACAAAATGGCCGGAAGTTACTCGCGGAATTCGGTCCCTTGTTCCCAGTTCTCGATACGTTGTGAATCGAATAGAATTAGTGTCCACAATTACTGCTCGAAATGTCGTGCAATTTATGGCATGCATGAATCGAATCGCTCGCATTTATAACACATGGAAATCAGGCGAGCTTTTAAGCCGGCCTGGGGCTGCGAAATACAATCGCATATCAATGTACATTTATCACGAAAACAGTGGCTTAAACGGTGTTCCAGGCTGGTGATATATTTCTGACAAATTATCTCCTGATTTTGACGACGTAAAAATTCCATGTCCCTTTCCCGCTGGCAAACGCAGCGGCCATAATAAATAGCCGGCTGTTAATGCGATGGAAATACGCGTAGGGTGAGGAATGAGAGAGGAATAGGGAACGAGCACGCATAGCACAAGCCACGCGGTTTAGGATTAATAACGATAATGGATATTTAAAATATGAACTATTGCTTACTATTCGAGGTTAGGATTCCACGTGGATGATGAATGATTGAAACAGAAGTTAGGTTAGGTTAGGTTAGGTGCATAGGTATGCTTATGGATTTAATATAAGCATAGAAATGATTGTATAACATAAATAAC
Source organism: Eufriesea mexicana (assembly GCF_001483705.2). Taxonomy (NCBI): domain Eukaryota; kingdom Metazoa; phylum Arthropoda; class Insecta; order Hymenoptera; family Apidae; genus Eufriesea; species Eufriesea mexicana. Next base: position 24,283 of record NW_016909924.1, read on the forward strand.
TAAAGAAAAGCTTTACTTAGGTTAGGTTAGGTGCGTAGCTAAGCTTATGGACTTAATATAAGCATAAAAATGTTTGTATAACATAAATAACTAAAGAAAAGCTCTATTCAGGTTAGGTTAGTTGCGTAGCTAAGTTTATGGGCTTAATATAAGCATAAAAATGATTGTATAACATAAATAACTAAAGAAAAGCTCTATTTAGGTTAGGTTAAGTGCGTAGCTAAGTTTATGTACTTAATATAAGCATAAAAATGATTATATAACGTAAATAACTAAAGAAAAGCTCTATTTAGGTTAGATTAGGTGCGTAGGTATGCTTATGGATTTAATATAACCATAAAAATGATTGTATGACATAAATAACTAAAGAAAAGCTGTGTTTAGGTTAGGTTAGGTGCGTAGGTGTGCTTATGGATTTAATATGAACATAAAAATGATTGTATAACATAAATAACTAAAACTTTTAATATATATATTATTATTATTTGTTGGGAATTTCGGGAAGGAAATCCAAATGATTAGCATACAGGGAAGTAACTGTATTCACTTGTGCAACAATTGGATATATAAAGTTTAATATAAGTGAAATGTATACACTTTATGCGAATATATAAATAAAACCAAGAGTCTTTATTGCACCACTGTGGGTCACAATATGTAAGCTATCTGCACTGTTTCGGATTTGAGAGTGAGAGCAACGAGGGACAGCAGGCCCTTTTAAACCCCAAAAACCGACCCCTTGATGCCTGCATAGTATCTTGTGGTCCAAAGGTCGGTATTGGCCTGCAACCTCTAACAGGCCTGTCACCATCGTTGCATAGGCGTAACTAATTTCCAACAATATTGTATGTATTTTAAAATATATTTACGTTTTTCAAAGTCTAGTCTAAAATCAGCCATTATTTTAAATGGATTATACCTAGAAAAGAAAAAATAAATTAGAAAGGTATTAAAGTGTGTATACGTTTTATTGGGACTCATTATACTATATCTCTCTGAATAAATCTTAACATTTAATCCTTCGTTCTTGTTATATATACCTGCTTATACAGGTTGAAACAAAAATTTTCGCTTCTTCATTAATCCCAATGCATTTAATTATATCCATTACATTAATTGGTTCTCCAAGAAGCATTTCTTGTGACCAAATCATTATTCTTTAATTCTGTTAAAAAATACGTTTTCCTAATTAAGTAAATTGTTCACCTGGCCTGGATATAAGAACGTCTGGATAATTCAAACTCTTTCAAAGTGGAACAGCGTCATTAACGTTTATCAAAAACCTGTATGAATCTCTTTCAAAGAGGATGCTGCACGTATTACAAGAAGCTCAAAGGCAACTTATATATGTATATTACTTTCTTAACGTATTTGTAAAAATTTATTAAAAAACACTTCACCTTCTCGTCCCACTTATTCCATTTTTAACTTCTATATATTTCGGAATGGAAGAATTAAATATTTTCGTAAACGTCACAAAAATCGATTACCTTTATTTATACGTCTCCTAAAAATCCTAAATATGAGCAATTTTCACGGAACCTCGATTATCCGGATTAATCGTAGGACATGGATGCTCGGATGAGCAAATTTCCGGATAATAAAATACGCGTCCTTTTCGTTTTAACCCTTTGCACTCGACGAATTTTTCGCTAAAGAAGAGAAGAAAATCAAAGATTCTTTGCTAAAAACTGACGATCCTTTTTTGAGCAGTAAATAAAGAATTGTATAATAATAGAATTGTAGAATTATTTGATTTCGATACTTCGCACACTGTTATATCATATTAAATTTGATATATTAATTATAAAATGGTGGCTGAAGGTCACTTTTTAAAATAACTCGTACTATTTTCACTGCAGAAAAATATAACTATCTCAGATATTAGAATTCTATTCTATCATTAGAGCTTATAAAAATCTTAACCCTATGCAGTCAAGAGGTGTCTCTCAGTCGCCATTAAATCAAATTCTAAAGATAGTCATTAATTAATATGTCAAATTTACAATTATCCAACGATGCGTGGAATATCGAAGTAAAATAATTCTACTTTTTAAATTGCATACGATTTCTTATTTGCCGCTTTAAAAATATCGACATCGTGGCAGAAAGTCCTCGAATTACTAATTTCCTGTAAGTGGGAATAGCCAGAAACCCCATGCAAGGGCGAGATGCGGGAACTTCGAAAGGAACAATAGATATTGGATAGAGGAAGAACAAAGATGGTGCATTTCATGTACCAGAGCTGAGAGCACACTAAAACATACGATAGAAAGCTGTGACAAAGTAAAGGAAGGGGAAATTTCAATTGAAGAAGTGTTGGAAGGAAGAGGAAGTGAGAAGGTAGAAAAATGGCTAAGAAATGTAGATAGGAAAATAATAAATATATAGAAAATAAAGGAGGGCACTAAATAATATGTATCTGTTAGAGTGTACGTGAGGGGTAGAGATAAGAGTGTGGCGAAGCATGAATGGCAGTTCTAAGTTAGGGTAAATATAGTCGTGTGCAAAGGATTAAAAATTTTAACCAAAAACCTATACAAATTGAAATTAACTTTGGTCGATTCGGGTTTTCTTTTCCCCAGGATGCCATCTTACATAATTTTTTGAGAAAATTGCTTCGTCTATTAAAGTCGCGCTTACGTCATAGCTTAGAAGGAAATTAAGTTCCTATCATGTACCGTGTCATTACACGAGATTATTCATTTATCTTGATCACCTTACACTATTGCACAGCTTGTTCGCGTATCATATGGTTTTATTCCAAAGATGTAGAGACATGTAGAGTGAAATGACAAATATTTATTATTTTTTCATTGAGATACGACTTATGATTTTTAATATGACGAAGCAAAATTCGTGTAAACACAAACTAATTACCATATCATAATATATGGTTGTTATCTGAAATAACGCTTCACAGAATGGAGAGATTGCGAGAAGTTTGTGATGGTAAATGATGTACTACGTCAAATTTGGTTCTGGCATATTTTGTTATATTAGATCATAGAATGAACTATCTTAGATAAAACTATCACAGCTTCGAAGTGATTATTCGGTAGTGTGACCAATTTTCCTTTACCCTGAAACAGGGTACATTTTTAACTCTGGCTATTAGAAAATACACACAATAGCAAACACGAGCGATTTCGTTTCAAAAAAGGTGGAATATAACTGGTGGAAAGCGGAAAACAGGAAGGCCAGAGAATGAGATCCGTTTTTCAAATACATCCACGTGAAACCGAAATAAACCAATTGAGGAGAGGGCGGTTAGAGGTTCGGAGGAAATCCGGAACGACGAGACGCAGTTGAGAAGGAGAGAGGATGGCTGGTCGATGGATCAAGAAAGAGAAGAACCGAAGCACGGGAAATCATCGTCCCTGAGGGATCGACCAATCGTCGCTATACCAGTTCCCAAGATAAACTCTTGGCACGTCTTCATTAGAGTTTTCTAGTCTATTTACGGGCAAAGGGGACTTCTCTTATTACCGGACCAGAAACAACATGCCTGCTCATTGGCCATCGTTCGATCCGCATAGCTGGTCCACGTTTCGTCCTATTTCTAGTCCTGTTTGTCCTCCTAGACTTCGAATTTCTCACTTGTGACCTCTCTGCCTCCAAGTGGAGCACGTCATCGTCGTGTATTTTCAAAATCGCATTCGAGCACTCCTGGCAACTCGATATTTTCAGGATCTGGTTTGTCATGGGGTAATACCAATGCTAAACCTATAGCCCAAACAATTCTTTTTATTTTATATTTTATTAAAAATTTAATATTAAACGTCATCACTTCGGTCACCTTTCTCCTCGATTTCTCCTTTAACCCTTTCACAGTGTGGAAAAATTACGAATTCAGGTCCGAAAAATGTCCAATATTTTATGTTTGAAAATACTTCAACATGTAATAAAAAATGTAAAAAAATGTATAAAATGTTTTATATATATTTTGTTAATAATTAATCCGTGTATAGTACTTGACGTTCTGACCGAGACTGTCAAGGGATAAACTGTTAATGGATTAACTCAAGTGTTATCGATTTTCCAGTACCATTTGTTCCAGTTTCTCTAAGGTTCCTCTTTCATTTTTCACCAGGCATAGATTTAGTGTTCAAAAAGAAAAATCACGAATTTCAATGATAAAATGTTCGGTGTGAAGGTATGAGATCACACTGTGATCGTGACAATTAATTTTTTGACACCCTGTACACGCTGCATGAATTTCCAACACCGTGTATTCTTACTAATTTCGTTGCACTTTCACCACCAGGTATATAATTGTTTCAGATTTCGTTTCAACAGTTAGAATTATTCCTTTTCGCTTATTTTCCATTGTAATATTGTAGACCTGTCTGCTTCATACCATGAATTATTACAGTTAAGATTCCAATGTCCAAGAAGGGGAGACTCAAAACGCAGTGGATGAATACATTATATGAAAACATCTCTATGAAACGCTATTCGGATAACTGAACATCCGGATAATAGAAAATTCGGGTTAGGTTGGATTAGACTAGATTCGATTAGGTAAGGAAACAAGGTGAGTGGCCTGAACAACTACTATAGCGAAGAAGTAGTATACGAGGCAACTTTGTCAATACTCGTAACAGTCTCTTGTTAACAATCTTATACTAAGAATACCTCTAATAATTTATAATAATTTATTAAAAGAAACTCGCGATAAATAAGTCAGAAATAATAAGAGTTAATTCTTAAAGAATTGATTGTACTTATGTATTGTATATGAATTAGCCATCTTCTGGTTCTCTTTGTTAATAATGAATAGCCCTGAAATTTTGAAAAAAATTCTAGCTTCTTTCTAACACTCTGTGTACTACTAGATTATCGATGATAATGAACCAAGGAAAATTTTGGAAGTAGAATGAAATGAAGAAAAATGATGAAATTAATGAATTTATTTTTCCACGTGACGTACTGGATATTTGGCCTAATGACTTGGAATTATACCGCGTTTGTTGAGTCACCCGTCCGTAAAGGGTTAATGCTATCTTAACCGATAGCATTTGCGACGAAGAAGTGGAAAGAAACGTTCGAGGAACGAGCCAATAAAAGCATTCACTTCCTTCCAGCAATCGCTTCCCCGGGATGGTCGTTCGTCGATGGAATACAGAGTTTCGTGAATGAATAGGGGAAGTGTTTGTTAAATAAAGTCCTCAGAACGCCAGGATTGGAGATCCAAATTAAAATACAGGGTGATCCTTTGGATCAATTTCCCAGCTGACATCGGGGTTTCGGTATTTTAATTGGAAATTATTTTTCGTGAAAGTTAAATCCCTAAATTCCGTTCTGAAATGATTTTCTTTTATAAAAGACTGGTACATAAAAATTCGCAAATGACTATTTTGTTACTCAACTTTTGTTTCGGTAAGTGGATTGCATAAATTATATATTGTACATTGTATATTATACATTAATTATTGTTATATAAATTATTACTAATAATAATTTACTATTCTTACTAATTAATTTACTTATAATTTACTAATTTACTAATTACTAATAATAATTTATTATTGTACATTGTATATTGTATATATTGTACAAATGTAATTACTTTCGAATTACATAAAACATTCGCGAAAATATAATTACGGTTAATTAGTAACCAAAATCGTTTAAATTAATTCTTATATATGTTTTAAGATATATGTTATATCAGTTATTACGTCCGATTTATTCCATTTGAAAATCGAGCAACGCGATTTGTATAAAATTTATTGGAAAGCAAACGCGAATGTACATAATACGAATTAGCATAATTTTTAACTCTGTTTTAATTTTCATTTCTCCCCGTGGGCGAATTTCGATATCATTTTGCGTTGTACGCGAGATCGGGCGTTACAACGAAAATGGCCATTTCCGGAAAAAATAAATACCAGTACCGCTTGCGCTGTTCCCTACTTAATGAGAACCGATTTGATCCATATTATACCCCACGCTATACCTGCACTGAGGGTTCACCTAATAACGAGCAACTTACACTTCCGCGTGATATTATTATAGATTAACAATGCTGTTATGTACAGGTGGGAAATACTTTGTTATGCAGCTTTCATCACCGTGGGTGAGAAGGGAAATTTAGGACTCGTTATCCTAACACGTGCTCCCACCACTAGAAGGCTGAATCGTTTAAATTTGAAATAGGTACGTGAATCCGCGCGGAGATAGATTGTTAGGACGACTTTCCACTTAACTCACTAGCGCCACCACGGTCCGTATCTCCGAGAAATGTATCGCGGTTATTGTAGCACATTTTTAGAGGTTAAAACTGAAAGTGAGACGAAAGAATGTGTAGTAGGGTGCAGAGTGTGTCAATATTTAGAGCCTGTAGTCACTGTAGAATTAGACTAGCCTTAAACTATACTAAGCAGTAGATTATATCTTAAATATACTTTATTCTTGTTAAATTCAAAACCACTTCCAATTCCTCCCTTATCCCTCAACCTTACAATATTGTACATATTCTTACATTGAATTGACAAGCATACAATTTTCATAAGAAGTTGTAATACAGTTTAAATTTAAATTAACAAGTATTTGAATACCGGTGTGATATAAAAATTGTTTTCTTCGTCTCTTTTCCAATATTTATGCGATAATTTCTATCCAATCCGGATGTTTTATACTGTTAGCCTTAACATATCCTAATCCAATTTTCCGTATTCACCTTTTATTTCCGCATAAATATTGAGTTGGTAACTAAGTGATTGCGGATTTTGTCAATAAATGGCTTTTGCACATTCTTTTGTTTTGTCAACGTGTACAAGGCACCTAACTTATATCGTTTTCTTGTTGTTTGGACTTCCGCCTTTAATTTAGTTGAAAAATTGTATCGATTAATTGTCTAGTTTCGTTTTTATCCCAATTTAAAAATGGAAGAACAAGACGCGCATTTCGGACATATTTTATCGTTTTATTTCCGAAAAGGCAAGAACGCATCGCAAGCACGCAAGAAGTTATGTGCCGTAAATGGGAATGAAGCCTTGAAAGAAAGACAGTGTCAAAATTGGTTTGCCAAATTTCATTCTGGTGATTTTTCACTGAAAAATGCGCAACAATCTGGCCATCCAGTTGAAGTCGATGAGATCCATATCAAGGCGATTATCGATTCAGATCGTCATAGTACAACACGTGAGATTGCAGAGGAGCTCAATGCATCGCATACATGCATTAAAATAAAATTAAAACGGCTTGGCTATGTCAAGAAGCTCGATCAGCTTAAGGAAATTCATTTGACGCAATGCATTCGTTTCTGAAACGCAACGAAATTGATGGATTTCTGAAACGACTGATAACTGGCGACGAAAAATGGATAGTTTATAACAACGTTAATCGGAAAAGATCGTGGGTGATGCAAGATGAACCAGC
>NW_016909924.1:33455-44638 GCF_001483705.2 Eufriesea mexicana
CGTGTTCAAGGCACCTAACTTATATTGTTTTCTTGTTGTTTGGACTTCCGCCTTTAATTTAGTTGAAAAATTGTATCGATTAGTTATTTAGTTTCGTTTTTATCCCAATTTAAAAATGGAAGAACAAGACGCGCATTTCGGACATATTTTATCGTTTTATTTCCGAAAAGGCAAGAACGCATCGCAAGCACGCAAGAAGTTATGTGCCGTAAATGGGAATGAAGCCTTGAAAGAAAGACAGTGTCAAAATTGGTTTGCCAAATTTCATTCTGGTGATTTTTCACTGAAAAATGCGCAACAATCTGGCCATCCAGTTGAAGTCGATGAGACCCATATCAAGGCGATTATCGATTCAGATCGTCATAGTACAACACGGGAGATTGCAGAGGAGCTCAATGCATCGCATACATGCATTAAAATAAAATTAAAACGGCTTGACTATGTCAAGAAGCTCGATCAGCTTAAGGAAATTCATTTGACGCAACGCATTAGCATCTGCGATTCGCTTCTGAAACGCAACGAAATTGATGGATTTCTGAAACGACTGATAACTGGCGACGAAAAATGGATAGTTTATAACAACGTTAATCAGAAAAGATCATGAGTGATGCAAGATGAACCAGCCCAGACGAAACCAAAGTCTGAGATTCGCTAAAAAATGTTGTATTTTCCTTCTTATTTAAAATCCGCAATCACTTAGTTGCCAACCTAATATTTATTGTTAGTCGAAGTATAGAATATGCAGATCAAAGTTATATTGTGAGTAACTGTGTATATCTCATTTTCAGTTGTTAAACGTATCAAATGTTAGGGTTCGAATACTTTCGTGTTCGAGTGTACATACGTGTTCCGGTTAATGGGAAAAGTAAGGATCAGTCGTTTTGACCACTCTGTTAGTTCCTGGTATTGAAACAAGACAGAAACGGTAGGTGGACGCGAGAGACAGAGAAATTGGAGAAGAAAAATAATTCTTTCACGACAAATTTCAATATCCCGGTTTCGCGCTTCGCCTGCCTGCAGCATCTACGATCCATGGGGGAGAGAACGTGGTGGAACGGCGGAGAGAGGGGTTGCCGGTGGAAAATGAAGGAATCGTCGCCCTCATGACACTCTCGAGAGGTTCTTCTTCGTTCGTGACTTCAGTAGACATCGGGGGATCACTTCTTTCTCTTGGTCGCTTCCACGACGAGAGCTCCGTCCTTTCGCCGCGGCTAATTTAATTCTTAAACCGAGAATAAGGGGTGGCCAAGTATGACGGAAAAAGGGAAAAGGAGACAAAAAGGCCACGAGTTGCCGCCAGCAGAATGCGAGACATCGGCATCACGTGGAACCGTTGCTTTTTACTGCATCCGACGTATGCCAGATAATAATTGGTATAAGTGTTACTCTCGCTATGGGGTATGCTCTTTTGAGCCACGCTATTTTCACTGAACCCCTGTTTACGTTCCCAGCCGAGAATGCTTTGTGGGATCAGTGCGAGTAATCCTCGTACCGTGTATACGTTTGTAACAGCACAGGGGCATCATGGGTATGCTGCTTGCTCCGCCTTAGTACCAGTTTGTCGTTGGATGCTCGAAATTCGAGAAAGTGAAATCTATCATTTTCAAATCGTATCTTAAAGTATAGATAAAGGTACATAGATTATAATATTACCAATCATTTTTACTGAATTTTTCATATTAACGCGAGATATAAAACTGCAAATTTAGTCCAATTTTTCAGGCGTTTTTGATAACAAGTTATTATTTGCTAAATATTTACCTAATTAATTTGATCCTTACAAGCTATTTTTCGATATTAATCTTATTATCTTAATTTTTGATATTATAATTGCATGCGTACAATTTTTGTCTATAAATTGCGATCTATGCTTTACTAACACTAAAATTCTAGCCTATAATAAATAGATAAAAGTACAATACACAACATATTCGGTTGGATAATAATTATAAAGGCGTTATGGTGAAACCCAACAATTCCATATAATCGCATTTCTATTTAAATAGAAGTTAGTTTCAATTTCGTCAAAAGCTGCTTCATTTTTGTAGCTATCTCAACCAAGACGAGTCATCTTGATCCCTTTGATAGTATAATAACGTCAATATCGATAATTTTATATTTAAAACGATATTGCAGGAATGTCCCTGATCGCTTTATAGCAAAGCTTCATACCCATAAATCTCGAAATCCCTAGATCCACAGATTTCGAAGAATCCCTAAATCCATAGATCTGGAAAAATACAAATCGTTCGTGGGAAATCGAAATCGGTGTGACCCAAGCCAAAGAATCCTCCGTCTAACGATGTTTCACCGAATTTTCGTCATTAAAAACCTGGCCACACGGTGACAGGCCGCCCGGTAATTGCATCTAAGAGTCTCTTATTTCGCGTCGTCTTCTTATCACGAGTAATCTCGGAAGGATAGCCGTATACGAGAGTGAACGTAACCGCGGATCGAGTAAATGCGATAGACTGCGAAAATGGATTATTTACCCGCCTTTTAAGCTGCCTGCTGAGAAAGCCAAGGTAGACCCAGAAGACATTTCCTAACGACATTGTGGACAGCAGCCGAGACCAGCTTCTCCTTCCAAAACAACGTTAGGGCATGGAAATTAGAATCAAAGAGGGACACGATAACGTGTTTAACGAGAACGCACCAGGATTTATAATGTTGTAATATAGGAAAGCAGGTCAGGCTGTTGGAAATCGATAATACATCCTTCTAATCCGCGGTTAGATTCTCGACTCTGCAATCACCGAATGTGTACCTAAATGGAACGAGCAGTACCGATGTTAATTAAAATTGCACAAGGAAAATAAAGGAGCACGCGAAATTACGAATATTAACTATTGGGATTCAGGATTTTAATTGCAAATAACTAGGATATATATACAGGGTGTCCCAAAAAAGTCTATACACACTTTGCGTGATTATAAAGACAGGAAAAAAAAGGAAGAAAATTAGAAAGAATAAGGTATTAAAGTGTGTATACGTTTATTTCGAACACCCTGTATATATATTCTCTATTAAAGTCTTTTATTACACAAGGAAGCTATATATGTCTCTGAGTGCTTCTCTAAGTAGATAGACTGACAGATTCGTGAGAGAGTGTCAAGAGGGTACGTGACGCGGTTCGCCTAAACCCCCAATTCTTATCCAATGTTTATATAAACATTCGTTCTCGGAATTTAGATCTTATGAAATATTTATTCCTGCCTTATATTCTAGATTGATTTTCGTCTACAACTTGTAGAGGGGTCCTTCCTCACCATTTGTTGACATCGACGTGTCGCAAGTATCCTCGTTGGCAGTGTAACTAGAAGAGACGAAAGAAAAAGGAAGGGATGCTAATGTACTATGCGTGGCTGAAAAGAAGTCATCTCGTTCGGTTGCGGGGCAAAAGGGGCATTCCACTAGTAATACCCACTCTTCTATGACACTACCAAAACTACTACTTCCAAGTTCGGTAACGTGATTCGTTAACATAGGCGTAAGGTATCCGTAAAATTCTTACACTCGAGTAATAGAAGACGCAATTGAAGACCTAGGATTGGAAATACGAAGCAGTGAGTCGGATAAGGAATCAGATGACAATAGCTCGGAGGATTTATAAGGTAAAGGAGTACAAAAGTAATAATAATTAATATCATTTATGAAAATTGATTTAAAATTTAAGATGTATCTTTTATGATAAGTTAATTATGTAATTGCATCGTACTAGATAACCGTTTAAAAAATCATACGATGCAATATAAATATAAAAAATATGTGTACAGTACAGCACGTTTGCTGCAAATGCAATGAGAAGTTAATCGAGATGCTAATTAGTAATTAGTAATTGCGAATAATCACGTGTCCATCGGAAGAATCTGAAGTTAATATGCTTTTGGGATGAGTCTACGCTCTTGCATCTATTTGTTGCGTCTGTCTCGCTTTGTCTCGTTGCTTCGTTTGCTTTCTTTGTCACACGGTGTTCTATGACCGGACTAATAGGAAGGGATTAGTTCTGCCAATAAGAGAAGCGCTTTACTCTACTTCTGCCGTGACGTTAGAATTGTTGGGTTGTTGGTGGGGATTCGGTCCTACAAGTTTCTCAGATGACTTCTTTTCAGCCACGCATAGTACTCATCAGTAAGGCTACCCTAGCAGGCCCTGCCTTGGACCTAGGATCGGGAAGTTATATGCATATGAATTGGAGGTTTTCCGAGTACTTACGAAGAAGTCCTCGAAATCGGAGTCCATCTAGCGGCGAGGACGTGAATAATGGTCGCTACAAACTAAACTTACCTTCTCAACGTTAATTTTACAGGAAACAACTGTGTACTTTCAGCAACTCGAAAGAAATTGAATAATCTGAAACATGTAATTTTACTTGTAACCACTTTCATAGTTCTATCTCATCATGCAATGTTCTATAATGCAAAGTTCTACCATTCTGCAATCATGCTGAAACAAAGGACTTAATTCGACTCATATCTATCGAAACGAACATCAATTTGATTCTCCAATTCGTTATTAAAGTTTACACATATTTCATTCCACGATTTCCAATTAACACCATGTATAATTTCTTGAAATTCAGTTACCATAACCTCCAAATACCAGAGTCAAACTTTGCTTCGTGTGTATGTGCGCTGAAATACAGGGATTCGTATTCAGAAATCGTCAGAAGGTAACGCGTAACAGTAGATTAATACGTTCAACGCGAACTCGATACATTTATTGACTAAATCTCCGAACGCCGGGAAAGTATTGACCGAGCTGGACGAGCCATCCGTCCGAGGTATCCCAGCGCGACGCGTCAAAACATTCGCGGCCATTGTGCGTAGCCGAACGGTTGATCTACGATCCATGGCTCCGCCCCCGTTTTTTCTTCCCATGACGAATAGAATACGATCCAACGACAAAAACAAAATTCAAACTAATTTTACCATTAGGATCGAATCCCCGCACAATTACGACGACCTCGAACGTCTTGCCAATGTCATTCCTCGCCTGTCGAAGATATGCGTTGCAACGTGTCTCGCAACGAACGTCCAATCCACGCAACCAATTAGTGCCATATAGCCGGAGAGAAAATATCCAACGATTTTTCCCGTGAATTAACAGTTGCACTGCAGGGAGAATTGGCTAGGAGGGAAAAACGAGAATAGGACGGCGAAGATGATTTTTGGTACACGGGGATACGGACGGGAAGCCGGACGACATATTCCCTAACAAAGCCGACATAAGTTACGTAAAGTGGCCTTATACGATCCGTGGGCGACTGGCTATTCTTTACGGACTACCCATACAGACCGGGACACATTGGCACCGTAGCCAGGCAAAAAGAAGGTCGGAAGTATCGACGTACTCATTGAGGCGGATTGTACAGGTGAAACGCCGTGGCACGACAAACAGCCACGGTGTAGATTGTGCGTCTGTTCGGGGACAAGCTTGGCCAGAAAAGCGAGCCGGGAGCGAGGAAGAAGGGAAATGTAATCCGTGTACGTGTATGCCCGTATATAGAGGATGTAACGCGGGTAACAAATGTTATTGATGTCCAGCACGATAGTAGAGGATGGCACGCCCTTATTGTCATTTTATACGATACCTGCCTCCATTTTCGGTCACAAATAGCGGATAACGGCGTGACACTGTCGTACTGCGTCGTCCCTTTTTTCGGTACGTCGTACACGACGACGGCTATTGGCTTCGTACGGCAAATTGGACGACGACGGATCGTTTTCTCCGCTAGGAAAATCTATTCTAGCCGCTAGAGACGCTGGCAACGTTTTCTTTTTCACGCTCACGGTATACAGGGTGTCCGCGCTGTTATTAGCCGACGGGGATTTTCCAGAGCTACTGTGATTAGAAACGAATGGAAGAGGACGATCCTCGATGACTAATGGGACTGTGTGTGTCGATCTTAGAGGTTTGCATTATTACTTGGACGATCTTGATTTTTTTTAAATTCCACACCGTGTATCTTCTCCATTAGTATGCTATATCTTGGTTTGAATAATTTTGAAATTTACCTTTTACGTTAATTAACGAGTTTTAATTAATTTCAAATTAATTTATGGATTTTTACGGTTCTATTTAGCTAATAGAAGGGCGTATATCGTATTTGGAGGTTTGTATTATTTTTTGGAGGATCAAGGTGACCTTTGATCTTTTTTAAATAGCATACTGTGTATCTTTTCCATTCGTATCTTGGTTTGAATAATTTTGAAATTTACCTTTTACGTTAATTACCGTGTTTTAATTAATTTCAAATTAATTTATGGCTTTTTATGGTTCTCTGTGGCTAATAGGACTGTGTATATCGTATTTGGAGGTTTATATTATTTTTTGGAGGATCAAGGTGATCTTTGATCTTTTTTAAATAGCATACTGTGTATCTTTTCCATTCGTATGCTGTATCTTTATTTTTTAATATTTCTTGGTTTAAATAATTTTCAAATTAACCTTTCACGTTAATTATCGTGTTTTAATTAATTTCAAATTAATTTATGGCTTTTTATGATTCTCTGTGGCTAATAGGACTATGTATATCGTATTTGGAGGTTTGCATTATTTTTTGGAGGATCAAGACGACCTTTAATTCCTTTTTAATGGAACGCCATGTATCTTTTCATTCATATAATATAGATTTTTATTTTTTAATATTTTTTGGTTTAAATAATTTTGAAATATACATTACTAATTAATTGATGGTTTTTATGGCTTTCAATAGTTAATGGAACTATGTATTGTATATTGATCTTGAAAGTTCGCATTACTTTCTTTGGAGGGAGATCAAGGAGACCTTTGATTTCTTCTAAATGGAACACCATGTATCTTTTTATTCGAATATTATTCCTTTTTTATTTTATAATATTTCATGATTAAAATAATTTTGAAATTTACATTTCAGATTAATTTCAAATTAAATAATTACTGTAAATTTGGAGAGTGGTCCATAATCATCTTTTCAACTCTATTCGGGTCTATATTAACACCACACTTTCTCGAACCGAGTTTTCGATAAAAATTCGCAAAATTAGTATATCTTCCAGATGATTGAATTTTCTCGAAAAGAGAAACTCCTGATACATTATCTAGGATTCGTAAACTACCATTTTACATTGTTTATATTTTCTGTATTCGATTTCTACGGAATCAAAATAGTGGTTCATGCTTCCATCTTCTCCGTATAGATTAAATTAATCAAATGTAATTGCGAAGAGAAAATAATTAAATCTAATTGAAAGGGGAATTTTTCCTCTAACAGACTCTGTTCTAGGTACCCAAGAAATTCACAAAATTAAAAAGAAATTAGTTTTATTGAGTTAGTTAATGTCTCTTGTGAGTCAGAAAATCATTCTGACTGCCTGTTGGTACTTGCAAACCACCTTGTATAAGTTGTGAGTAGGTTATCTGTTAAACAAATTACAAGTTTCATTTCGTCAGTTTGATCTGCATCTTTCTACTCGTGTTGATTTCGCGTTTGGTGGATAATTGGTTGTCAGGAAGTGCTCTATCAGCCGAAGGAAGAGAAAGAGAGTTTGTCTGGATGCCTCGACGTAAATTGCAAAGGGGTGATTCTGTCCATTGCAATTCGCCTGCAATATATTATCTTATCCTCTGGTTTCATCTCAGCGGACCGTCTACATCCTTAAAATTACTTTTATCGATACTTTGTTTTGCCAATTACCGGATTTTTCATCCTTTTTCTATCACAACTGCACGCCGTTACGTTTCACGAAGCATTGCGTTGAATTATTATCGTTTCCAACTGACTGACAATGAGCTATAATAAGCTACTTATTAAACGCGAGGATTAGAAAATTTAGAAATTCCATGTGCATTATCTTTGAGAAATCTAAAAATAAATTTCTCGAAATTTATACTTCTGAAATATGAAAGTAACATGTTGCATATTCATACATAAAAATAATGTAAAAGAAATATGGAAGGTATAGTAAATATAGAAATGGAAACAAAAATTTCTATAAAGTTATATTATACGTGTGTGTGTATTAGTAGACTCAGCAATTATTGCAGACATGTGTGTGATATTTTGGATATTGTCAATTATTACACGACTATCATAATTTTGCCTCGGTGACATCTTTTCTATATCATTTCTTCAGCAAGAAATATTTTTCTACTTTTTCCCAGTATTTCTTTCTTAGGTTTTGTAGTATTTGCTATTCTGACTTAGACAGAATATGTAGTTATAATTTTTCTTGGTTTGTGTATCAGTGTAATATCTGACACGTCTGTAATGATCCTTCTCTTCAGGTATAATTTTGTTTATATATTATTCAGTATATTTTTCCATTTGTTTTACACGTTTCATTCGTTTGTTTGTAATTTATGCTATATAATAGTGTTATCATTATCATCAATAGTAATAATAATTATTGCTAGCATACTGTTATTAACCCCTTGCACTATGATTTAATTACGAGGAAATATGTATTATAAATTATTTAACTTGAATTAACCACTATATATATACTATTTTATTCTCCATAAATTAACTTAAGATGTAATCAAATTTTACGCATGTTAAAATGTTTAACTATAATTTTAGCCTAGAATGTAATTCGTCCTTATGGTGTTTAGCACGAGAAACTCGCCACGAGTTAGTTATTTAGTTAGTTATTGTAGAATTAGGGGATAACATACCTAAATTCCTCCCTCTACAGATCTGTATTTATTATTAAGCTTATTCTATATTCGTAAATGGTTCTTATAAGAAAATTCTCAGTCTGTAATGATCCTCCTCTTCAGGTATAATTTTGTTTATATATTGTTCAGTATATTTTTCCATTTGTTTTATACGTTTCATTCGTTTGTTTGTAATTTATGCTATATAATAGTATTATCATTATCATCAATAGTAATAATAATTATTGCTAGCATACTGTTATTAACCCCTTGAACTATGATTTAATTATGAGAAAATATGTATTATAAATTATTTGACTTGAATTGTATATATTAATAAATATAATAAATATAATTTTAGCCTAGAATGTAATTCGTCCATATAGTATTTAACACGAAAAATTTTCCATGGGTTGGTTACTTAGTTATCGAAGAATTAGGGGATAACATACCTAAATACCTCCCTCTTAACACTTTAATGACCACTCGCACATGTGTGTGATGCTACTGCTGATTAATAATTAATAATTATCACACAAAGGAAGAATATTAAATTTGTTATTAAATTGTTATTGTTTTTTGTTTCTTGTGTATGTTCGCACATGTTGTATTATTTCGTGAATTATAAACAAAGCTCTTTTAAATTAATTCTTCAAAAATATTGCCAGCCCCTGGCGAAGTTTGACTGCGTAAACGTGCTGCCACATTAAAGTGTTAAGGATCTGTATTTATTATTAAGCATATTCTACGTTCGCGAGTGAAATTCTTATAAGAAAATTCCCCGTATCACGTGCCCCTTTCATCCAGCAACGTATCCTAGAGCGATAATGTGATAAGCAGGCACGATGCTTGACCCCGAATCATTATAGATTATCTGTCGCCATTTGCCAAATACTTGGGACGGCCTGTGTCAAACTCTTGTCCGACCGGATAGCCGGATATACGCCACGACTGAACTTCCGTCAGACAGCTAACGTATCGATCATGTGCTTCCCGATGATTGATCGCGCGAAGACGCCAAGTATCCGCAGTGCGATGCATTTTGTCGCCCGTACCAATATCTTGCCACTCGATCTGGCGCGAACTTGATGATCGATCGGCAACAATCAATTTGGCAACCGTAGATTCCAATCTGTTATCCTGTGAGAGACCGAAGGAAGTGAGCGCGAACGTGGAACAACTAGTTTCGTTTAATCGTTCGAAAGACGTATCGGCTAACGTTAAGGAGTTCCACACCAGCTAGAATATCTTTCGCATTATTACTCCTCGATCAATTCTACGCGGTGTATCCCAGATGCTTTCTCTCTGTATATACGGGGTGTCACGTTTGAAATTTCCCGCATAATTGTTTGCTAAAATATAATTCGTTTCGTAGTACCGTAGGGTTAAGGACTCTAGGCCGAAAAGGGTGATGACAGGTAAAACGAGTGAGAGTGCGTTGACAAGACGGAAATCAGACCAATTGGGCAAATTTTCGTTGATGAAAAATTCACCGATTTGGGTATGTGATATTTTCGGCGATCGGAGGGGTGAGTTTAAGGATAGTTTAGGATAGTTTAAGATAGTAGTTTTTATGGATAATTAGGGATAGTTTAAAATAGTAATTTTTAAGGATAATTGTGCATAGTTTAAGATAGTTTAAGATAGTTCAATATAGTAGTTTTTAAGGATAAATGGGGATGGTTTAGGATAGTACTTTGTAAGTATAATTGGGGATAGTCGAAGATAGTAGTTTTTAAGGATAATTAGGGATAGTAATTTAATTAAAATTAAAAAATAATTAAAATAGTAATTTTTAAGGATAATTGGGCATAGTTTAAGATGGTTTAAGATAGTTTAATATAGTAGTTTTTAAGGATAATTGGGGATAGTTTAAGATAGTTTAAGATAGTAGCTTTTATGGATAATTGAGGATAGTAATTTAATTGAAATTAAAAAATAATTAAAATAGTAATTTTTAAGAATAATTGGACAGAGTTTAAGATGGTTTAAGATAGTTTAATATAGTAGTTTTTAAGGATAAATGGGGATAGTTTAAGATAGTACTTTATAAGGATAGTTGGGGATAGTTTAAGATAGTAGCTTTTAAGGACAATTGAGGATAGTTTAAGATAGTAATTTTTAAGGATAATTGGGGATAGTTAAAGATAGTTTAAGATAGTAGATTTTAAAGATAATTGGGGACAGTTTAAGATAGTATTTTTAAGGATAATTGAGGATAACAAGGGACGATCCTTTGGAGAGAGCAGAGTTGTCTAAAGCTTGGTAGCAAGTGGTTGAGAGGAAAGTCGTTTAGAATTGTTTCATGTTATTTATTTATATTTGTATATGTTTAATCAATCGCTTTCTTTGTTCAACTTTATTTAAACTGTATATATAAATGCTACAGTTTTAACAAATATTTCAAATGTAATTTATCCTGTTTCAAGGATGACATCTTATAATGATCATACATTTTTACTATTAGAGATGAACGTGCTTCCAAGATTTCTAGGGGACTTTGGTTTCTCTTAATGGAACTCTATATTTGGGGGGGGGGGGGG
>NW_016909924.1:44654-87015 GCF_001483705.2 Eufriesea mexicana
AAGGTTACGTCCTATGCTTTGGTCTTCTACATTTGACCAATTGATACTAGAATTCGCCAGGTATTCGGTGCACTTTCACGTAGAATCTTACGTATTTCTAAGAAGAACGTGACTTGAAATACAACAGTATTATATTTCAGGGAAATTCATCTATTCCGAAAATACCGATTTTAATCACAGTTTGCGTTCGCGAAGAGCGTAATGAGAAATCTCTTTGTGAACACGAAATCACCCCTCAAAGTGTACGCGTTATTTTCAAATTTAAGTGGATTCTCTTCTGGGAACCTTTTTGAAGCAGTGTGATAAAGGATTAGAAACTAAATGTCTTTTAATGGGAAAAATCATGCTATTATACAAGGTTATACTGTCTTATACAAAATAACCATAAATTTAATTAGCGATAAAAATCTCATCGTTTCTGAAAAACAAAATTAAACGCTTTTTCCGTCTGTATATGCCGAGCTTAATCTCCACATTAGTAAAATTACATTAAATAATTACTTTTCAAATTAAATTTCAAATCCGCGAGTACAAAGTATAATTTTTTTATTCATCATTCTTCTCTTATCCCTTGTTAATTTCAAGTTGTGAATTATTTGTTCTGAGCTCTGAATTCTAAGCTCTAGGTTCTGAGATTTAAGTTCTGAGTTCAAAGCTCTAAGTTCTAAATTCTGAGTTCTGAGTGTAGAAATGTTTGTTATTAGTTATTCGTTGTGTGTTAATACTTATTAAGTGTCAGTAATTAGTTATTACTTCTGAGTTCTAAATTAAGAATTCAGAGTTCAGACTTCTAAGTTCTGAGTTCTGAGTTCTAAGTTCTGAGTTCAGAGTTCAGAGTTCAGAGTTCAGAGTTCAGAGTTCAGAGTTCAGAGTTCAGAGTTCAGAGTTCAGAGTTCATGGTTCAGGGTTCAGAGTTCAGAGTTCAGGGTTCAGGGTTCAGAATTCGTAGTTCTGAGTTCTATGTTCAGAGTTCAGAGTTCAGAGTTCTAAGTTTTAAGTTCTGAGTTGAGAGTTGAGAGTTCAGAATTCGTAGTTCTGAGTTCTGTGTTCAGAGTTCAGAGTTCAGAGTTCAGAGTTCTAAGTTCTAAGTTCTGAGTTGAGAGTTCAGAGTTCAGAATTCGTAGTTCTGAGTTCTGAGTTCTGAATTCAAAATTCGTAGTTCTGAGTTCTGAGTTCTGAGTTCTGGGTTCTGAGTACTGAGTTCTAAGTTCTGAGTTCAGAGTTCAGAGTTCAGAGTTCAGAATTCGTAGTTCTGAGTTCTGTGTTCGGAGCTCAGAGTTCAGAGTTCTAAGTTCTAAGTTCTGAGTTCAGAGTTCAAAATTCGTAGTTCTGAGTACCGAGTTGTGAATTCAAAATTCGTAGTTCTGAGTTCTGAGTTCTGGGTTCTGAGTACTGAGTTCTAAGTTCTAAGTTCTGATATCTGAGTTCTGAGTTCAGAGTTGTTTGTTATTAGTTATTCGTTGTGTGTTAATACTTACTAGTGTTAGTTATTCTGTGTTCTGAGTTCAGTTTTTACTTGTACGAACACAAAATTTTAACCAGATCATCTTATTAACAATTTTCATCGATTCACCTTTTTCCTACGAGCTGTTCCCGTACTTACAGACTAGGATATACAAGTTGGACTCGACTACTTTTGGGTTATAAATTAAAACGACATTTATGCGTCTTCAAGAAGAATATGTTACGGTCTATAAATGTTTATTATTTCAAGCTGGAACATCAGTTATGCTCAGCTATAAAGTTGCTACACGCACTTTGCAATGTAGCTGCTCTGCTGATTTTATAATGCCTTCGAGAACGACGATGCTATCTCGTTGCAGTCCGAGGAACATCTGATATACAACTGAGTACATCCTACAGATATAAATGACAAAAATAATGAATGTACATTATTCAACGTTGTATTAAAAATTTACAAACAAAAGCACGAAATTCGAACATTCCATTTCGAAGTGACCAGCACTGTCAGCAACACATTGCCAACAATGTGACAACGATTGGAAATGGAATTTCCCCGAAAATTTTCAGAGATAATTTTTCCCGGAAACATTCTCTATTCAGTTATTTTCAATCATTTTTAGGTAGAAATTGGTATATCCTTTAAAAAATCGAACAAATATTTGTTCATGGATAGAACATTAAAATATTGGACTGCAGTATCAATATCAAAACCGATATTACGACTGTGTGTGCAATCGTTTCACGCAAAGGTTAACGCGTCCTTCTAAAAGCAGGATTTTAATGAACAGCGATATTCTCAGTTCCTGTGTAATCACTTCAGGCAGAAGTTAATTGCACCTTCATTAGAGGAGTATAAATGGAGCACTACGTAAATCCGATTCCTGTTGGTTCTAAAAAATTCTTCAACGAAAATCCAATGTTCATGATAAT
This sequence comes from Eufriesea mexicana, assembly GCF_001483705.2. Classification (NCBI taxonomy): domain Eukaryota; kingdom Metazoa; phylum Arthropoda; class Insecta; order Hymenoptera; family Apidae; genus Eufriesea; species Eufriesea mexicana. The sequence continues at coordinate 47,049 of NW_016909924.1, forward strand.
TCGAAATATTGGTATTTAATAGTAAATTATATTTTCGAGGAGTATTAAAATATAAGAAAACCATCAAATAACGCTCGTAAATGTCCGAAAATTCTTTATCAAGAAAACGGGACGATCTCATTTGTCGTTCGTGAAGGAATTCCAAGAAGCAGGATAAGGGTCACCCTTCTCACACCCTATTCCTTCAACCACCCCAGTTTTGCCGAAGGACGTGAAAAATGTCCCTTTAATTTTCTTGAAAATGAAAAAAGAAAGCAAATACAATCGAAGTGAAAGAAACAGAACAGAAAACATCGCGAATTTTCATTTTTATTTGTTTAGAAAATTCTATGGTAAATTATATTAGGTCTTGTAATAAGAAAGGGATTTCTTGTCAGTCACAAATCGTCATTCAGTCGTTCCAGTGACTAGCTGCATATTTGAAAGCTGTAAATTTTCTAAATTCCAAGTTATTTAATTTTTCTCTCTCTCTTTTGGTTTTCGAATAATTGCTGTTCTTCCAGAAATTCAGTATAATTGTGTCGTCCAAGGAAATAATTATTATTAGTTTATTAATTTATTTTTGGTATTTATTATTACCAATTTTTGTTGGAAATTCGTTGATGAAACTGCATACAAATAAATTTTTATTGAAGTAGATATACTTATTTGAATAAAAAGAAAACAATTTTTCTTTGTCTCTCTGAATAATTCTAAATAACTGAAATTTCATATCATTGCTTGTAAAAATATTACTATGGTAAAATATAACAATAATGGTAAATGAAATAATTGACATAGAATATTTATGTGAAAATATTTGTCTATTCTTCTTTTGTTTTGGAATTACGTAATATTGTAAAGCATATTATTGCCTCTCGGTTAATAAGAAATCTCCATTTCTTAATTAGCCAATTTCAATTATTTTATTTTTTATTTACTTCATTATTTCTTTATTATTCCACTTCCTTATTAATTTCTCCGACGAAAGCTTCTAAGACGAAAGCTTCTTATTACGCAAGTTTGAATTTCTTTAACGTAGATCACGAATTACTTGAAATAATTTGCGAAATTATTAAAAAGGTTAAAAGGTATGAAATGTCACAGCTATCCATTACATAAAATTCGTTGATTTTCTACAGCCACGTAATTAATATGTTCAAATAATGCGTTTAAATCGCTAAGTTAATAATTATATCGCGATGAAACGGATGACCTCCTTACATCCCAGCTTTCTCGTTATGTTAAAGTTCGAAGCGACTCTAATTAAATACAGGATTTACAATTAAGGTTTCCGCTTATTAGCGTTCGCCATCGTTTCTCTCGATAAGTAAGCAGCATTGCGTACCTTCGTCTTAAATGTGCGTGAAAATATAAAGATTGCAATTACGCTATTTTCCACGAAAAAATCAGCTTCGAGTTAAACTCGGATGAATTTCACTTCACGCTCCAATGAAAAGCGTTATTTATTAACGTTATTAATATAAGCGTTATTAACTGTTGGGAAAAACGAGAAAATCGAAAATAAAGTCACTTCATTGCTTCAATTATCAACATCACGATAGATACCGGAAAAATTCCAAAGGAATTTCCAAAGACCGAATATCTGTCAAATATTTAACAAAATTTTATGGCGAGAACAATAGGAATGTCAAGAATGGTAATGGTGTTTTGCAAATTGTTTCGAACGTTCGATTAATAATTCACAAAGGATTAAAGGAAAGCAATTTGTCGAAAATTTGTCAGCAAATTTCCAATCGTTAATATAAATATGTTTTAAAATGTTAAATAAATGAAGGAATTTATTTTCCTGCGTGCTAGTTTTACGATTTCGCCCGAATTTTTCTGTCATTACGAGAACATAAAGTGTTATATGACATTTAAAGTTTTAATATCATATTTCATACGTGGAAAATTGAATAAATTTTAGTACTTGCAATTAGAATTAGTATGTGCGAAAGATGATTATTGTATACAGTATTCCATATTCCTAATTAGATTAGTTCAATTTACCAATGAACGAGCTAAGACTCAATTATATATACAAAGGTGATACAATAATAATATGAAAATAATTTAATTATATAACAAGAGTAAAATAATTTTATTACATACTTGTTTCTTTTTTAACTTTATTAAACGATGATAAATCGTAATAGTATTATTCCAAATTACCAGCACCTTACAATTAGCCAGAATAATATCTTATGTCATTTTCTAGTTATAAACCAAAATTCCGGATACGTTTCGTTTCTCGTAGATAATTTGTTCTGTGGACTATTTTATTTGACAGATAATATAAACCCCTTTAAAATACACAAAAATAAAGAAAAAATAAAACATTGAAATAGTTCTTGGACCAGTTTATTATTATGCAACAATTATTACCTAAAATTGCGAAAAAGCGCAACAATTTGTAACTCCATAATGACGATATCAATAATCTGCTCATTAAAAATACGTTATTCCAAGGAAGAAATAAAAATTATTAACACGTTGGATGCCATAATACAATTTCCATTATTTTTAGTATACAATAAATTACTAAGTAATATGATGAAAAAATAAAAGGAAAGAAATATAAAAATAGCGCACTATTTATTTAAAAATATTTATTATGGCATTATATGACAATATGGTTCTATTTATTAGCATTGTACAAATTTTCACAAAATGGTTAGGATAAGAAAATTAGTATCGCTGTTCACTAGTGACCACCAGTCACATCCAACGTGTTAATAATTATCGTAATTAATAATGTACTACGTTATTTGACGTACAGAACGCTTTAGAAATAGAATTTATTAACCAAAAGCAAACAAAAATATATAAAAATAACGCACTATTTATTTAAAAATATTTATTATGGCATTATATGACAATATATATAGTTCTATTTATTAGCATTGTTCAAATTTCGACAAAATGGTTAGAATAAGAAAATTAGTATCGCTGTTCACTAGTGACCACCAGTCACACTCAACGTGTTAATAATTATCGTAATTAATAATGCACTACTTGACATAAAGAACGTTTTAGAAATGGAATTTATTCACCAAAAATATGAATATGAGGACAAAAAGAAATTTTCCTTCCCTTTTCACCGATCATACGATTAACACAGCTATTTAAACATACTCTTCAAGATTAGCAAAGCCTGGAATTATAAAAATTCGTTAGTATCCTTGCATAAACACCCTTATCAAATCCATCTACTATGGCAGTGGTTGTCATAGAATGTGTGGAACGAGTATAAGGAATATTTGTGTGGAAGAATGTGTTTGTAACGAGTATGACAGAGAGTCGGAGAAAACAATCAGTAGCTGAATGACAGTCATGACAAATAGACGTTGTGTGTGAGAGAGTCCTCAAGAGATTATATCGCAATTAGAATCGAATTTATTTTACGAATTATAGTTATAATTAACATTGTGCTGTTATTGCGTTCAATAAATATTCTTATCAGTTTATCCATTTACTCGCATCTACAGTGTGCTACTTAAATTTATTATTACTAAAAATTCCTTAAACATCCTCGCTCCAGTGATAAACAACGCTCGCGAGTACGCTGTACAACCAATTCTGCCGAGTTAATTTCCCACATAGCATCGAAACGGGACTGCCATTAAGATTTTTATTAATCATTTTACTTCTCCCTTTATCGATCAATTGTAGAAATACGCGTATACAAGCGATTGTTTTGCGGGTGATTGGTTGTTATGTGCGGCAGCGCGAAACCCAATAGTCGTTGTTTTTGGTGTCTCGAGGCTGATGGATGGCGGATATCGACTGCATAGCTGCAAGGGACTGGACGGCTTTCTCATTTCACAAACCGGGGTGCGGGACTTCCGGCGGAACCCAACTCCCAACGGGAGACACCGAGAATTCGCTTTTGCCCGGCGTGTCGAATGTCGCCGAATTTTCTCTCCGATATAACCGACTTTCCTTTTCCCTCCTACTCCCTCCTTTTCCCTTCTTCACCCTGCTTTCCCGCGTAATCCGCCTCCGTCCCCTTTGCGGGCTCGTTCGATCGTGAAAGAATAAAACGCGCGTGGAAATGTCGCGTATGTCAACGTGAGGGTTGGCTAACTGAAATCGAAACATCTCCGGTTTTTAGAGGAGTATCTGCAACCGGTGCTCGGCGTTTGCAGACGCGTCTTGGAAATTGCGAAGCTCGAGGAATATTCCATCAGCGGTGTTAGCTGCGTGCACGGTTGTTCCACGAAAGGAACGATAACTATGTTTAACGACGAAGCTATGCGGCCTGAGACAGTAATTTAATTAGGCCATAATTTAACTTTCATTCTCCACTCTATGCAGACTCGCGAAACCGTTCCAACGAATAGTTCCGACATTACATGCGTGGATTGGATAGACGAAGTGAGCAATCGTTCGAATTAATAAGTATATCATTCTGACCTTACCGGATTGCGAACTCGACCTAACGTATGTGCCTAAGCGTTCCACTCGAGATACGATGAAACGGATATGTGTTAGTGGTGGATGAAATTTAATAGCAGTAAGAACAATTATTTATTTAATTACAGAGATTATCAAACACAAATATTGGGTTGAAATATAATTATTTTATCACTATCACATGCTCACGCGTCTTCTCTCTATTAACCCTTTGCACTCGAGAGGTGACCTTCCGTCACCATTTCATAAAATTTGGAAGATCGATGTTAATTAATATATCAAATTTAACGTAATGTAACAGTGTGCAAGGTATCGAAATCAAATAACTCTACAATTCTATTATTATATAATTCTTTATTTACTGCTCAAAAAAGTATCGTCAGTTTTTTAATAGAGAATCTTCGATTTTCTACTCTTCTCTAGCGATGAAATCGTTGAGTGCAAAGGGTTAATACTCGATTGCAACTGACGTATGCCAAATCACTCTCCTTTTTTTCTTTTTTCTTTCATACATTACATTAACGTACACAATTCACATAACACCTCAATCATTACACGCATACTCGTTTATCATAATAACCTGAATTCATTAGATATTTCCATCCCATGCATACTTGTTCCACTCATTCCAATACATATATATTTAAAAATCTATATAACCATTACCACAATAATTAACCGATCACAAGATAAATACGATTATCCGTATTAAGACAGAGTTTAATTTTATTAATAAAAATTTTCGGGGACGAACCAGCCAGGTGAAGATTTATTATTAAATGATGTCCCTTGCTGGGTGAATTTGCTTCCTTAACGAATCGGTAATTCATTTTAGCTGCTTTCAGCTGCTATAAATAAATATTTATAATAAGAGGAATGTAATAAATATAACAAATATTTATAATAATAAGAACGTAATAAATGTAACTAATATTTATAATAATAAGAATGTAATAAATGTAATAAATATTTATAATAATAAGAGAATAATAAATATTTATTTAACAATATTAATTTATCGTGTAAAAATGATTGATTTTCATTTCTGTTCACTCTTTTCTACGAAACATGCTCTCACAACGTCTTCCTTCGATGAATTTTTAATTGTAACTTACCTATCCCACTACTCTCTCATTTGTTCTTTCTTCTTTCATACATTACATTACATACACAATTCACATAACACCTCAATCATTACACGCATACTTATTTATCATCATAACCTGAATTCATTAGATATTTCCATCCCATGTATACTTGTTCCACTCATTCCAATACGTATATATTTAAAAATTTATATAACCATTTCCACAATATGTACTTGATATACCGAATATTCAAATTTATTCGATTTTCTCGTCAACGAAGTTTCGAATTGAAAAATTTTATTCTTCATTTTCGATTTGCTTCTTTCGTGTGGGATTACTCCATCTTCGGTTGTTCCACCGATGGTGGTACACCCGGTATATGCAATTTTTAATCGTTTAACGTGTAAATAAAATTTAGATACGTCTCTAAAGCAGGTGGAGTAAAATCTTGGTTAACAGAGGGTCTAAATGAGCGATCCAGATGCAGTAGGGAATAGTTAACCCTTTGCACTCGAAAGGTGCCTCTCAGTCGCCATTTAATCAAATTCTAACGATATTTATTATATCAAATTTGCAATTATCCAACGATGCATGGAATATCGAAGTAAAATAATGCTACATCTTAATTTCTATACGATTTCTTGTTTGCCATTTTTAAATTATCGTCGACACTCAGAAAATCTTCGAATTACTTGTTTCCTGTAACGAAAAAATCGTCTAGTGCAGAGGGTTAAAATCGTATTTCCTGTATCGAATTCGGTTCTTTAGTTCGAGGACACCTGTTTTCTGATATAATGTGTGAAGTATAGTATAGTATGTGAAGAAAATTAGCATGTTTTGTTAATCCTAGGAAGACTAGAATTTTTGAAATCAATTCAATTTTTCTGGAGAAAATATTTTATTGCTTTACGAAGATGAAGAATATAAAGCATGTGATACTTTCTCATCACGAAGATTGGTATTTACATCGCGGTATTATAGTTTGCTACGAAACGTAACTGGATTTGCTTTCATTTGCAAGGAATGACACGTTTCGTTTGCAGAACTGCGAAAAACATTGCATTATGTAATATTGTCTAAGTATTTTTAAATAAAACGATATATGTTTCTTTTAACTAATACAGGCATGTTTGTTAATGTCAATATAACTGAAATAAAATTAATGAAATAAATAATTCGGATATAACTGGAACAAAACGCAAATTAATTAATTATATATCTATAAAGTAGAATATTTTCTTTTTTGATAAATGTTTTATTATGGAGGATTTATTATGAATAATATCCTAAATATTCAGTCAATTCACTACATCCTATGACTCCTAAAAATCTGGAAAAATATAACTTTGAACAAATTTTTATCATAATTATTATCATAATATTTGTCACTCTGAACCAACTAATGTTTTCCACTGAAATTCTTTCCTATTATAAAAATTATATTTTATGAGATGTTTTAAATAATCGAATTAGGTGAGACATCCTCCATTATTATAGTATACCTCCATTATTTATAGTTGCATCAGAAAAATTTATGATACAAAGTTTCATCGTTCAAAAGGTACTTAAAAGTGCAAATATAGTACAGTGATAACGGAAAGAATTTTTCGAATTAAACTAAAAAATTCTGTAACCCTGTTAATATTGAAATATAAAACAAATTTTGGGCTACTATAGAAAATAGGGTTTGTACTGTCTATGGAAAATATTTTCCTTCGAATACACCTACTTTCGCAATTCAAACTTTACTATTTACTACTATTCGTCCTTAAAAATCCAAACGCAAAATCGCTGAAACCAAACAGTTAATTTTGACAATATTTCGCGAATTTGGCATAATTGATTCACCTACTCGATCTTCCAATGCATTCCGAACGTACCGAGCTTCCATATCGATCGCGACCGCGTTTAATTCCTGGTAAGCTTCAGCTATTACCAAGTAATCGGCATTAGTACATTCGATACATTTGAATCAGGAGCGTTTCCTCGTCGTGATAAAACAGAACAATTGCAGCGTGTTTATAAATCACACGGAACAAAACGCAGCGAATTTGAAGCGCGTTTTGAAAAGCGAAACGGTAGCACGTGTCTGGCTCGGATTCGCGATAATCCTCTTGTAAGTTCGATTCGCGTGATCAGATTTGAAAATTCCGAGCGAGACAAAAATGAAGTGGCAATAGGGAAACAATACAATGGAACGCGATCATTCTTCGATGTCGTTCGTTCGCGCAAAATTGTAATCAAAAGCCTACAAATTTGGCGAGTTCGGGATTTTTTCGATCAATCGAAATTTCGTTATAGTAATCGATTAAATCGGCGAGACTCGCCAATGGCGGTCGATCCGCGATATCGAAACGGAGGTAGACGTCGTGCAGATCCTTGCATTGATGGATCATATCGATTTTGATAAACTGTTAAACGATCACGATAGAAATTCTATGGAAATTCCATATAAATTCCAGGGAAGAGTGGCTGCAATCGGATGGGCAAAATTTTGCGACAAATTGCGCGCGTTTAAATGCTATGAAAAGGCTCGGGACGCTTTAATGCCACTTTTTGTTTCCGGCCTCCATTATACGCGAAAACGCCAAAGGCTGTTTTGATCAAGTTATTACTTAAAAGTCCTCTTGCCAACGGCCTTTTCTCTGACGCGAAGTTAACAATCTTTTGTATACTCGCGCGCAATATCTAGCCTTTTGTCGCTCGATCTTTTGATCCTAATGAAACACGTACTCGTTACACTTGCCATTATACGCGCTGCTCCATGTAATTACACGCATAGATGCATTAAAATCGCATACAGGTACTTCACGCAGCCGATAATTCCAATTCTAATTACTACCCGTCGATATTCTGGGGAAAATAAAAAGAAAGGGGCGAAACTTGGGGGAGAGAAGCGATTTTAGTACCTCGAGGACGGAAGGAGGGAGGAAGGTCGATGGATCTACTTTGGTTGCAAAGAAATTGCCAGGTGTGGGAATTTTTAAAAATTCTAATTCTTTGATTGGGTTATTTAATCGGAGAAGTGATTAAAAGCGGATTTGACGTGATCGAAAAATGTTAGGCGATTTTATCGGGTGTTAACGAGAAGAATTCGTATGGAGAATTTTGAACAGCAATATTTCGAATGTGAAAATATATGACGTATGGCAGTTTTCGTTATAATAAAGGAAATATGGAGACAAAAGAGGTCGTACAATGGAATTTTCAATTAATCGAGCAATCGAGTTATTCCTTTCAATCAAATTTCATCGATTTAGGTAGGAATCAACAAAATTGGTCATTTATTTTATAAACTATTGCACTCCAAGACGAGGACGTCGCTAATTTGCAATAATATGGAAATTACGCCAAAGTACTGAAAATAGAAAATATTGCTAATTTAAAAATTACGTATTTCGAAAACTTTTTGGGGGATCCAGGTTGCACTTCGATTGAGAAACACTGAGATATATCAATGATAAGTCATCCTGAAGTACATGTAATATTGAGGAATTAGCCGTAATTTATTTTATAGACTATTGCATTCCAAGACGAAGACGTCGTTAATTTGCAATAATAAGGAAATTACGCCAAAGTACTGAAAATAGAAAATATTGCTAATTTAAAAATTACGTATTTCGAACATTTTTTGAAGGACCCAGGTTGCACTTCGATTGAGAAACACTGAGATATATCAATGATAAGTGATCCTGAAGTACATGTAATATTCAGTAATTAGCAGTAATTTATTTTATAGACTATTGCATTCCAAGACGAAGACGTCGTTAATTTGCAATAATAAGGAAATTACGCCAAAATATTGAAAATAGAAAAGATTGCTAATTTAAGAATTACGTATTTCGAAAATTTTTTGAAAAGCCTAGGTTGCGGTTGGATTGAGAAACACTGAGATAATCAATGACTATATCAGCTGTACTGAAGTACATGTAATATTTAGTAATTAGCTGTATTTTCTCGTATGTTCTCCTTTTCCATTTATTTCGTGCATCCACGATCCATGTTCAGTGATTTTAAAAAATTTTTTTAAATAATATTTTCTCTATCTTTAGCTTAATCGGAAGAACCACTGCTCGAGCTTCTATATTCCATCGAAAGCGATATATCACTAGCTACTTGTTACAGCTTTAACATGATACAAATATGTCTTCTAACCATGTCATGGCATCACGTTCCATATGATAGCACGAGACTTCACGTGACACGATACTAATACGTTTGTACCTTAATTTTAACGCGATATTAATATATTTGTAGCTTAATTTTAACGCGATGATGATATATTTAAACCTTAATTTTAACGCCATATTAATATATTTGTACCTTAATTTTAACGCGATGTGAATATATTTGTACCTTGATTTTAACGCGATATTAATATATTTGAACCTTAATTTTAATGCGATGTTGATACATTTGCACCTTAATTTTAACGCAATATTAGTATATTTTATCCTTAATTTTAACGCGATATTAATATATTTGTAGCTTAATTTTAACGCGATATTAATATATTTGTAACTTAATTTTAATCCGATGTTGATATATTTGAATCTTAATTTTAACGCGATATTAATATATATGTAACTTAATTTTAATGCGATATCGAAACATTTGTAATTTTAATACGATGTTGATATATTTGTATCTTAATTTTAACGCGATGTTAATACATTTGTATCTTAATTTTAACGAGATGTTGACACATTTGTACCTTAATTTTAACGCAATATTAATATATTTGAACCTTAATTTTAACGCGATATTAATATATTTATACCTTAATTTTAACGTACCTAACCTAACCTATCATAGCTAATCAATCTGACCGATAAATGAAAAAAGAAGAAAGAAAGAATAAGAATCTCAAAAATAAAAATTAAATAAGACGAAGTATTGAAGAATTTAATATATCTTCTAGGATCACCATCCACCCTTTTCGACCTACTTCTCAACCCTTTGTGATCCAAGTCTCATACCACACTTTATTTAAATTGATTCATAGTCAAGAAATAAAATTTCGCTCTATTCTCATATTTTCCTAGCCAATACGCTATTTACCATGTCGATATTTTAACGTTACGAGTGAATAAAATAAGCAACTTATAAATTAAATATTCATACTGTGATTACAGAAGATAATCTTTACTCCCTGGAAGTCGCTAACAGGAAAGTGACTTTACTACATAGAGAACATATGCATTCCCTTTATTGAGTTACAAAGTTACCAAAATGCTGGGATAACCTTCGTTTACGAAGATTCTGAAGACTGGAATGAAACAGATCGACGAGTGGAACAGATCTCGATGTCAAACCTCAAAGGGCCAGTCGATGTTACACGCAGTGTTATGGTGTTCCCAAGGATGCAAAACGGATAGAAAGACACGGAATAAGAGATTCGGACGGTATCCACGTGCGATCCGCTCTAACCAGTTGACTTTTCGTATTCGGAACACGGGCAAACAGAGAGACGAGGCGTAAAAGCAGATCTAAGAGAAAACAGAATAAGAATAGGTCAGAGCCGAGAGGATCCTGGCTTTTAAAGCATGACTTTTTCGACTTATTGCTACTGACTGAATAAATTTAATTCCGCCATTCTCGACTGGCGTCGCTCTTCTTGGCTGCCGTGCTAAGAATTTCAGTTTTATGCCCTTTTCGATACCCCCATTTCAATCCTTAGAGTCTGTTCTTGAAAGGACAGGCCCTTATACTACTTCCTATGCTTCTACCCTAATAACTGCAAATTTACCCTTCCTCGCATTCTTTTCCCACCCTTTCTACCCTGCCTTTCTTTCTCTTTCTTCGCTCCTCTTTCTTATTTCCTCGAATTCCCGATGAATAACCGTGAATGCGAGATTTTTAATATAAGTACCGAACGGCACTCCCACGGCGCGAATAACCGCTTCAATTTGTTTGCACATTCAGGTCTGATCACTCGTGAAACGCGTTCGACAACGGATATCAAGATTTAGACGGATATCCCTTTGTACGATTTATTAAAATTCCATCGACAATTACGATGTTCGGTGCGTGAGCTCATTGAAAAATCCTAGCGTCTTTGATTGTCGTGCAGAATACCATATTCTTGTAGGAGACATCGGGATCAGGACAAGTGTTCTTCAGAATTTTTAATTTCACGCTTCCCGTCATAACATGTAAATATCGGAAAAGAATAAAGGAATTTACAGTAAAGTCGCTGAATTAAATTTCTAGGAAAGAGGAAAAATAAAGAAGGTTCTCTTTGACAAATATTTACAAATATTTAAGAGAAAGAAATTATTCGAGTTGATAATGTACTGTAAATGAGTTGTAAGCCTGGAAGAATCATAGTAGCAACCATAAACTAAGAAAATTAAATTGATCAGATAAATGTTAAGCGTATATCATATGTTTAAAAAATATTGGAAAAATTGAAACAATTTCGAGAAATAAATTGGAAAATTCTATAAAAATGGTAGAGAACGTCAAAATCATGTTTCTTCATTAATAATTTAAACATGGAACACGTGTATTATATCCAAAAAGAAAACTTCGAATATTAAAACACGAATTTCAGCAATAAATTAAGAAATTTAATAAAAATAGTGGAGGACGTGAAAATTCACGTATCTTCATTAATAATTTAAATATTAAGCACGTGTTTCTTTTCCAAAAAGCAAACTTTGAATATTAAAACACTAATTTCAACAACAAATTAAAAAATTTAATAGAAATAGTAGAGAACGTCAAAATCTACGTTTCTTCGTTAATAATTTAAACATTAAGCACGCCGCATTAAAAACTTCGAAGACTAAGACACCAATTTTTAACAACAAATTAAGAAATTTGATAAAAATAGTAGAAAACATTAAAATCCACTTTTCTTTACTAATAATTTAAATACTTCGAAGACTAAAACACCAATTTCAAGAACAAAGTGAGAAATTTAATAAAAATGGTAGAAAACATTAAAATCCACGTTTCTTTATTAATAATTTAAATATTAAGCACATGTTTTATATCCAAAAAGAAAACTTCGAAGACTAAAACACCAATTTCATCAACAAATTAAGAAATTTAATAAAATTGGTAAAGGACGTCAAAGTCCACGTTTCTTTATTAATAATTTAAATATTAAGCACTTGTCGCATGTCCAAAAAAGAAAACTTCGAAGACTAAAACACCAATTTCAACAACAAATTAAGAAATTTAATAGAAATGGTAGAAAACATTAAAATCCACGTTTCATCATTAATAATTTAAATATTAAGCACGTGTTTCACATCCAAAAAGAAAACTTCGAAGACTAAAACACCAATTTCAGCAACAAATTAAGAAATTTAATAGAACCAGTAGAAAACATAAAAATCCACGTTTCTTTGTTTTATTTTCAAATTTATTAATAACCTACAGATTTCGAGTGACAACTTTTATGACTTTCATCTACCTCGAGACTCTCTGAGTGGCTCATGGCAGATATCTCGTTAGATGACTGTGGTCATCGGGGCAGGAAAGGAAATATAATTTGTACGTTGGGACAGATGCGATTGGCGCGTTTACATTGACAAAATGGGCGATTTACGAAGTGCCGTTGCGGCTTAACGCGGTTTTCTGCCACGCTCGTTTCACGTCGGGAAAGAAAAGGAAGGGAACCGGTGTTATAAATAAAGCGGCTCCAGCTGCTACATACTGATAAACCCGAAAGGTTAGCCATGCGAGAAACAAAGGTTAACATTGACGGCCGCCAACCCTATATACAAGCGTGCAGGTTCAGGCGGCACATAGCCACAGGAAACAGAGCCCTGTGATACCGGATGTATCTCTCGATATGTATTATAGAAGCGTTTCCGTTCGACGCACAGCCGAGCAGCTTCCACGTCTTTTATTTTCCGCTCGTGCGCCAAGCGTTGCAAAATCGATCCCTGCTGAAAATTTATATCCCGATGGTCAAAAAATTCCTATTGTTTCACCCGTTGCAGTTACGTATACAGAACAGCAGCCTACTGGTAACTATCGGTTTCGGAACCCTTGTAAAATCTGGAAAATAAAATTACCGTTACACGAAGCTACAATTTTCTAGGGAATTGGATTACATAGAAAATGTTAGGTTTGAAATATATTTATTACGAGTTACAGTGAAATTTAAGTAGCGCTGCGATTAATAATCGCTCGCGTCTGACCTTCTGCATTCTGTACCACTGCGTTTCGCACGATTTGTTTCACACTACCGTTCTTCGGGGTTCTGCACGACTGACAAGGACAGTGCAAGTCCTTCGAGTCATACATTTAGTTAAAACTTTGTAGGTTTGTAAATTTAGTCATCCAGTTTAAGAATATATATTATTATAAGGGCACCCAATCAATAGTTTTCATTTTTATATATGTAGGATGGCGAGAACTGGTTTTGAGACACCAAAAATTGACGAAACAGTAAGAACAGAGTAACACAAATTCAAAACTCTTAAAACTAATTTAACTTAGGAAAAGAATACCAAGATAACGAAACGAAAACATACAAAGACGCACTCTAATTTAACTCTCTTTCCAACACCGAGAGACTCACGCTCGTGCTGGTCACAATTAACCCTTTACACTCGACGATTTTTTGGCCAAAGAAGGATAAGAGTTGAAAGATTTTCTGTTACAAAGCTGACGATATTTTTCTGAACAGCGAATAAGAAATCGTATGATAATTAACACGTAGAATTATTTGATTTCGATACCTCGCACACCGTTACATTATCTGAAATTTGACATATTTATGAATATCGAGCTTCGAAATTTTATCAAATGGCGATTGTAGGGTACCTCTTGAGCGCAGAGGGTTAATTTCTAAGGACTCCGTTTTGGTCGTCAAGGGCCCTGCTTTTATGCTTTTCTTAACCTACGCTTCACCTGCCCGTAGGGACCACGCAACTTAATTTTGTTACCCAAAATAACTTTTCCATTTGCTTCTAGAAAATATTGATCGGTTTATAATTTATTTTTGTTGCCAATGGTCGATTCGCGATTTCTTTGGAAATGGTATCCTTTTCTTGGCTGATTTATTTACAATTTTTCTGGGAGTGTTCACGATACGGTACCTTAAATTTATGAAAGACTTTGTGCGATTTTTCCCAAGGAATATCAAATTTTCCGAGCGAACGACACGCCTTTCAGTTATTAAGGGAGTAATTTCTAATGAAAATTTGTTCAAAGCTAATTGGTCACCTGGGAAACCACCGTTGTCGGAGAAATGTACAGAGGAATCTCATTTATTTCGTTAAGCGATCTCTGGCTTCGTATAAAACGCCAGAGAAACAATGAGATTGTTTGATGATAACGGAAGACGAATGAAAAGAAACCTGATGCTTGTCGAACATTATTTTCCTTATTCCTAATGAGATACGAACCGAACGAAATGCGATTTTCGTGATTCGCGAAATAATTCCGATTCTAGTTTCTGCAGGGATACCAATGAACGAGGGGAGGCTTCGACTTTAACAACGATCATCTGATCTCTACTGGCCTAATTCCCCAGACTCTGAAAACTCTCGTCGGGACCAAAATCATACTTTTATATTAAGTTCATCAATTTCTTTAATAAAATCAAACCTGAGTCCAACCGCAGTCTAAATAAACATTTTTAAATATTTTATTACAAATTTTGCATTCAATTTTGTCACTTTGATCACTTGACTTATTACCGATTTTTCTATTAGTATAAATGTTATCCGTTGTTTAATATCTTCATTTATTCCATTTTCTTTGAAAATTTCCTTTTTCCATTTCTGCATTTAATAACTATTTTTATTTATAAAAATAATCATTAATTAAATAATTAATTAAATTGAATGGTTATGATAGGTTTAATATTAAAACATAAAATATATATATATGTATGAAACTATTTAAAAAATTCTAAATTAAAATATAATATATAGCAATATAATATAGTAATATAATGTAGAATGATAATATAAATATAAAGGAATATAAGAACAAGGAGTTGTATTTGGTGATTTCTTATTGACACACCCTGTATATCACTTTTCGTCCGAAATGTTAATACATGTAAAGCTCACGTTGTATTCGAAGCACACCGAGATCGGTAAGGTGTACATCGACGAGTTGGTCGTAAGAGAAAAAGGAACACGTTTCAATGATTTCCCGAATCATATTACACGAATACCTCTGGTAATAATTTTCTGGTAATAATCAAAGTGAAATGACGTCGAGACGTACGATGCAGCGGTAACGCGACTAAGTAATGCCATTTTCCACTCGAACGTACGAGCTAATGTACTGACAATGTGTCCAATACACGTGACTGCTTGATTTCCCGATAAACGTTCACTTGATAAATTTCACGCGTCTGGCTGGGAAATGTTATAAATCGAAAGTTTAACGTTTTTCCTCTGCTCGAGTTTCATCGCGGATGCCCGCTCGCGCTTTATTCCGCGCAGAAATTTCGGTAAATCTGACAATTATCCGCGACGATGCTACGGATCACTTGTTCCGAATTTTATCAAATGAGGCAGCGAAGGGGAATCTAATCGAAAAAGTCGGGGGAAGATTGCTTAATGAGGATGGCTTTGAGCGCATCGAAAATCAGGGGTGAAACGCTGAGGGATTGCTGGAAATTTTCGTGGAAAATATGACAGCAGCTCTGGCTGAGGAATTTGTAACAAAGGATAAGGAAAAATTGTATCCTCGTGGAATTTTATTGGGTAATATTAGTTAGGGAATTGGGTAATTAATTTATTAATATTACTTAATTAATTCACCTGTACCAAAAATCGAAAAGAAACGATATTATTCCGGTTTAATTTTTAAAGAGATTAAAAAAATAAAATTTGTAATGATAAATGAATAATTGTCTCGTAACAACAGTATATTTAAATACATACTTCAAAGCTACTTCGTTATTTAATTATTATCACAGAAAAAATATATACTGCAATAAGATGAGAGAAATATGAAGAAATCAAGTTTCGATTATTATTATTTATGCAAATAGATAAAACAGTATAATCTGGGTAGAGATACATTTTTTGGTTAGAGGATTTTAAAAATGTATTTTTTATTTTGCACTTTTCCACAGTTTCGAGGTTATCTTATTATTATTTTATATTTTCCTTTAAAAGTATATGCGAAAATATATTGCGTATGTTAATCATCGTACATATGCATTATATCATAATTGTTTAGAACCACTGTCGTGTCAAGTTGATTCCGTATATTAGTAAATTTTAGTACCCTCATCGTGCAGCAAGTATATGTAATCAGTATTAATTACACATCATACCAAACCATGTTTTTATAACCTCTGGCTGATAACTGTGTTTGGAATACAAATAGATCTGTTTGTACGCGCAGTTTAAATACCTCGGAATCTTTTTCAAACTGTCAAGAATTCGACGGAATAAAACGTGAATGCTATTTTGGAGAATATGAAGAAGAAATTAAAAATGAAATTCGGTGAATTATTAAAAGTTTCATGTATTTAAAAACAGCATCGATAAATGCAACAGAATTTAAATCCTCGTGTAAATTAATTTTAACACATATCCATAAACCATTAACGATTTCGAATGTACAAAAGATGTCAATAATTCGGTACAATGCCATCAGCGATGTATTAGCATAATTACAAAAAATATTGCCAAATATATACGGTAATATATTACCCGTACCATCGTTCACATTTTCAATGCAAAATTGCATATTTCCCACGTTCTTTGCATATTTACACTGCAAACACACACAATCGAATTGCTACCAACTCCAAATGCAAAGGACCAACACGTCCACTGGTACATCTGAACGTACACACCTTTAACACTTTGCCACGCACTTTTTACATAATGTGCTCAGGCTATAACAAAATTTTCATTCCTCCTAGATTATAACGAATTATTAAACAATGCTATGGAAAAGAATAAAGGAATAACGCATTTTTCATTTCCTAGTGACCTCTATTTATTTACATCGTCCGAATTTTTAAAAAATTGTAACTGGTGATTATCAGTAGCTCCACTGATCAGACAACCATGGCAGTCAACGTATTATCCCCCTATCGAGGAATCGAAGACACTACCAGAAAAATAAAAAATAAAAGAATATTAAAGGAAAATTAATAAAAAGAAAATTTCCAGGACGAAGAAACTCGAAGGGACAACGAGGAAAGGAAAATTCAATGTACGAAACGAAAAGCGTGTTGACAACGAATAGCTCCACTGATCAGACAACCATGGCAGTCAACGTGTATTCCCGCTATCGAGAAATCAAAGACACTGCCAGAAAAATCAAAAATGCGAATATTAAAAGGAAATTAATGAAAAGAAATTTTCCAGACGAAGAAATTCTAAGGACGAAAAGGAAAATTCGATGTCCAAAACGAAAAGCGTGTTGACAACCAATAGCTCCACTGATCAGACAACCATGACAGTCAACGTGTATCCCCTTATCGAGGAATCGGAGATAGTACCAGAAAAATAAAATTGAAATCGTATTAAAGGAAAATTAATGAAAAGAAGATTTCCAAGACGAAGGAACTCGAAGGTCCGACGAGAAAAGGAAAATTCGACGTCCGAAAGGAAAAGCGTGACAACTCGAAAGACGAAAAGCACACGCGTGAATTTCTTTCGTCAGACGGCGCGAAACAAATTCAGTTTCATCCGTAGTGTCGTTTCGTGGTAGTCGATTACATTGGCTGCAAGTATTCAAGAGCACTAGCAGGTGCATGGATCGTGGTTTGGATGCAGCATGGCACACATAATCATATTGGCATTCTATTAGGCAGCGTCTTCTGCCTGGCAGCTTCGGCTTCCTCCCTTCCATCTAATACTCTCTCCACGATCCCCTTTTCAGCTCCCGTATACCAGACGGCCGTGCAACCCTCCGTGCACACGTCAATCGATAGTACAACGTGATTATAATATTCTACTCATCCAACGAAATAAAGAGCCGAGCCTCCGCTGCCATTTCAGCTGCGTGTCGGCGATGAGAAAACGATTCCTCATCCACGCGAGCGTTCGTCGATGAATTTTAACGAATACACCATGGCCAGAGGGTTCGAGCAATGATGGGATTGGGACATTCCTCTTTTCCTATGCTCCGTTCAGTGACAACTGAAATGTAAACAACTACAAATGAACGACGCATGTATTATATATGTAGGATTGGAGTGAATACGGCCCTGAAAGAATGTCAACAGTGTTTGGACTCGGAACGAAATTGACCACGTGCAAGAGGATTGACTGCAAAGAATATTTGTGGCAGAGTCGAGCGAAAATTTAGGGATGCTAGTAATATTCCGTGAGCCACGACTGTCGCATATCACCGAGCGCGGAATATTCCGCGAGCCACGACAGTCGTCTATCACCGAGCGCGGAATAATCCGCGAGCTGACCTTTTCCATTACCAGTTGCTGAATATTCTTCATATGCCACAGATCACGTTTGATCCCTTTTACGAGCATCTCATCTACATCGGTTCATTATATTCCTAACAAGTTTTACTTTTGTCTTGAAAATCCTTTTAACTGCCATTATGAGTAGATGTTGATACGCGCGCGGTGATACGGGCTAGTCGTCAGTTGCACATCGCTGATGCCTGAACACGGCACCTTAAGTAGAGCCACGATGCAAATGGGTTAAGTCCATCCACCCAAAATACCGATCCTACATATATTAAAACTGAAATGGAATACGTTGTTCTAATACCCGCACGTTGGCAAAGGAGCTGGACCAGTATGGGTCCTTCATATTCGTCCCTGAGTATCAACATTTGACAGCCATAGATCATAACACTGATCTAAAGAAAATTTTGTTCGTATCTGCTGCCTTTTCTCGCTGAACTTAACATACAGCTCGAATATTGGAAGACACTATGGTCATTCTTGGTGATTTTGCATTAGGAAGAAACCGACTTGGTTCTCATTAGCTAGGATGTATAATTAATTCTTCTTGTCTGATACAATCGTTGAGATAGGTCATGTGGATTTTCGTTATTGACTGATAATGTTATTCAAGATTAGGAATAGGATTATATACAAAGAGAGCAAACGTGACTCGTATGGATGAAATGAAATTGAGCCATGGAACACTGGTGTAATTATGTAACCAGGATTAATTATTCAAGGAAACATTTTAGTATAGAAGAAGCCTGATTTGGCACGATATTTTTGGACAACTCATCACGAGCCAAGGTATCTTCTACAAATAAAAAATTGCTTTCCTTTTGCAGTTTCTTGAAATTTAGATGTTCGAAGACACGTGTGCAAAATTGATAGCGAGATTCGTGAAGTTAGGAAAATCATAGGCGTCCAAGAATTTCATATTTGAGATACGATTTTATTTAAATTCTATTTGAAATATTTTCTCTATAAATATTACCCGTATTTATAGAGAATATATGGGTCGATTATAATAATTTACTTGTCGATTATATTTATTTATTTTTGCAATGGAATTGCAAATATTTAATGCACGAAGCTGGAACTATCTTTTCTCTTGCAATCGATTCTTTCGACGTAATATCGACTTTTATTAGCCACGAATATTCGTGAAATTGCAAATAAATAAATCGTATTTATCAGGTTAAATGTTTCGTTAAAATATTTGTATTTCAATAATCCACAACAGCGGTTCAACCTTTTCTCATTTGCATACCACCAACCGATATGTAATTAAGACATATCCCACTTTGTTTACGCTTAAACGGATAATACGAATAAATTGGTCTTTAAACTTCGCACAAATAAAAACACTGTGGCTGAACGCATTCAGCGTTCATCGATATTAAACAATGGAGGGGTTCGTACAGAAGCGATTTTTGACAATTTGCATGATTTTCGAAAATAGAAAGAAAATACCTGACCTTTTTAATGTTCCCACAGAATCGATGAATCTTTGTTATATCATAATTTAGAAAATACGTCGACTTTTGTGATACCGATTGCACTATGAGTTTTACTTTTAACCATTAGAACGAGTCTTAAAAAATTATTTAAAAATTTCTCTGAATTGACAAACGCTGGTTTTCAATGTGTTCCCTTCAATTGACAAAGAAAGCGAAGGAATTCGTTGATTAATCGATCGAGTTTTAATTCATTTTTAATTCAATAAAATAGTGACTGAAAAAATATAAATTGAGAAGAAATAAATTCGATTTTTATAATAATATACTTAAATAAAATGTCTTACATTTTGACCATTTTATATGTTTCTCGTTTTATTTCACTTTTTCTGAAATTTACTGCAGTTACACTAAGCAATCCTTTTATTATCTTTTGCGGTTTTTGAACAGGATTTTTTAACACGTGCCCAGTTATTTGATTTTTTAACGTGGTTTATTTATTCCTTCCGTACATTTTATTTATTTTTTATCTAGAAACAGAGAAACCTGGCAAACATTCAAAAATATCGTTATCAACGGAAGTTCTATATTTGAAATTGCATTTTCTATTGTTTGCTGTAGTTCTACGAAACTTTTATATTTTATAACAAACCAATTCTTTTGTTATACAGCCTTTTCATTTATTCAAACATTTCGTTACATTTTGTGGTAATGGCTAGCATAGATTTTGAATATATATGCGTTGATATAATAAAGGAGGGATGCCTGTAAGAAAGGGATGAGTGGGACAAGTATGCATGGGATGCCAATATCTAATGAATTCAGGTTATCGTGATAAATGAGTATGCGTGTAATGATTGAGGTGCTGTATGGTCTGTCCATTTTTATGAAATGTATGATAAAAGAGAGATCAAATGAGAGAGTAGTGAGATAGGTAAGTCACAATTGAGAATTCATCGAAGGAAGACGTTGTGAGAGCAAGTTTCGTAGAAAAGAATGAACTGAAATGGAAATCAATAATTTTTACACGATCCATTAATAATGTTAAATAAATATTTATTATATTCTTCTTATTATAAATATTTATTATATTTCTTTTATTTTTCTTATTATAAATATTTGTTATGTTTATTATATTCTTCTTATTATAAATATTTATTATACATCTTATATTCTTCTTATTATAAATATTTATTATACATCTTATATTCTTCTTATTACAAATATTTATTATATTTATTACATTCTTCTTATTATAAATATTTGTTATATTTATTACATTCTTCTTATTATAAATATTTCTTATATTTATTATATTCTAAAAATACGCAGACTATACCACACTTCATTCATTACACCCATACTTTTTGATAATAACTAACATTCGTGCATACTCGCCCCACTCGTGCTTTCTTACAAACATCACGCACTTTTACATCAAAATATATTATTCTCTACTAACAGTTTATCATACGATTTCCTTCATTGAAGTTAATCTTTGCAAAATGGACGACTTTCCAGTCAGAATTTAGCAATTCTTTAACACTAAACCTATGACCCAAATAAAACTGTTTTTAAAAGAAGTTCAACATTATCGTCATAATCACTCATCTTCGCAATTTTATTTCCAATATACATGTAATCAATCTTGCAATATCTCTCGTTATTCTATTTTTTAAAAATCCCACAGCTTCTCCATTCACCGATCATTTTTCATATTATGTACAGTGTTATATTACATTATGATATTATATTATGTATAATTTGTTTGCTTTCCTTTCATACGTGAAATTTTATGTAAATGGACTACGGCCCGTTTAAAAATAAAATAATAATAATAATAGTAATAATTTATACAGAATGCACAGATTCTCCTGTCACGCTACTCGTTTCCCTGGACCACGACGAGATGAAGAGGATATTCGTCGCAGAATAGAACTCATCAGAATGTACGTATATAAATAAAAATTAATATTTAATTTCGGATCTCCAAGCGAACACCGGCCTGTGATAAAGAAATAATAAAACACCGTTAAACGAGATTTAATATTTTAAGCAAATACGCAATGATTGATATACGATCAAAAGAAGAGCAGACGCGAACGTGGAGGAAATCGTTGAAAAGCATTTAACAAACCATACACGAGAATAAATGGTCAGGATAGAATTTCTGCAAACACCCTGGAGATCAAAAGCGCCATGTTTGCTTCTGACCAACTCGAAAATAAGCAGCGAAGGTAACTCTGATCTTCCGCGAATATTAAACTCATCTCCCTTTCAATCATCCCATCGTTGAGCAGACACACGTGGAAACAAGCAGATATCTATGAACCCGCCAAACGTCAGGAGTTACCGTTTCACGGATAGTTACCTTTAATTTTCGTGGAAGAAGCACGGTTCGAAATCGTCCATAAAATACGATATTCGCAAATACCTCTTCATAGTGAAATTTTTTAACGTTTAACGTAATTATTGATAAGCACCTGCACCTGAAATAATAAAATATTCTTGGTAAAATTTTGCGTTTGTCACGTAGCGAATTTTCAAATTCAATTTTCTGGAAAAATACTGAGCCGCATAGCAACAAAAATTATTGTATATGTTTTATAAACAATCACCTAGTGCTCGCTTGTAAGTACGTGTCTCTTAGAGACACTCTGTATTGTACAATAATTAGATTTAAATCGATAAAGAAGTGACGAGAGCTGAATAAAATATTATTTTACATTTTTTTTTACGACAAATCAAATCTTATTTTCAAATTTTATTTATTTATAGCATTATAACATAATATATAACATACAACATAATATATCATAATTAACATGATATAATATAACATTAATTATCTTATTTTCAGAAATACACGTATGATCTACAATGAAATGATATATTTATTTACCATTTAACAATTTTGGTAAGTTCAAAATCGCAATTTTAAACTAACTCAAACTATTAAGTATTCCTACGTTTAGCTTCATGACATATTGGGCAACCTAAGTCAGTTATCTGTCATAACTATGAATTTATACTCTCGTCACTCGATTTAACAACGTTAGAAAGAAGGAGACAAATCTCTGATATTCTTTTTGTTTATAAAGTGCTCAATGCTCTTATAAATTGTTTTGATATATTAGAAGAATTCTCAATCAATGTTCCAACTTTTCATTTAAGGTAATACAACTTTCTTCATATACAACAAGATAAAATCACTTTTGCATACCACTCAGGTATTAATAGAATGATTATTAATGTTAACAACACTTATCCTACCCTAGATCTATTCAACCAATCTCTTCACTCTATAAAACAGCTACTACATCGCATTCCTCTGTACAAAATTTTCTTTTTCTTATACTTATACACATCTCGTCTGTTTGTATATTTGTATATTTTTATTTTTATTTTTATTTTTATTTGTTACCATTAATTTTATACCTCACTGTAATAATTTTCTTGTAATTTTTCTAATGAGTTAATCCCATATAAATAAATAAATAAATAATTTTAAATCATATAAAATCGCATTTTACCCAACTCTGGTAATTTATACCTTATCAAGAATGTCAAAATACTTGAATATTTATTACCAATGTATTCACAGAGAGATTTGAAAAAGGATATATATATGTGTGTGTACATACATCGTATATAGCAACGTTTTCGACGAATAGAAATAAATTGCAGCCACGAAACTTGTCGAAGATTAATAATTCATACGGGCTTCTTTCTTAACAAGATGCACGAGTAATCGACTTAAAAATCATCGAAAAGCAGCGTAAATTATGAAAATAACATCCGTGGAGCCGTGAACGACGGTCGATGTTCCATTAAATATCGCGAGGGAAACGGCGAGGACAAGGGATGATTATTAACCAGATCATAAATATGGAAAATGAATCACCCTCGCCGTCTGCTCTCCCTCCGTTTTCGTTCATGTCTGCGACTTCGAAAAATACAAAAATTTGTCGCATAATTTTTAACACGATCGAAGCAACACAGCTGAAAGGGGAACAGGCATGAATAGAAGCGACGCGAATCGATAATGGAACGGTACAAGCGAAGCGTATAAAAATTGCATTACCTGTTCCTTGACGAACACCTCGTCGGATTTAATAATTTGACATGGACGATACGAATTCATAATTTCATTGCGACCTCTCCGTAGCAGAAATTGCTTTACCAACCGGAAAATATACTTAAAAGGCGGCACTACTTTCTCGAAATTATAATACTTATCGATCGTGTCGCGTGTGTTCATTTCTATTCCCCGAGAAACGACCGGGTCTCCTGTTTGCTTCCGCGACACGCGATGAGAACGGACCTGGGCGAAATTTCTTCCAAATAATTATTTAAATAGAACTATTTCGAGCCAGCTTAATCAACGTCGCACAAGTAATTTATTTCAGCCGGTCTTGCGATTATTATTTCCCAAATTAAATATTACTTTAAAATAGCGAATCGAAGAATTTATAGAAATAAGATTAACGTATTCCAATCGGTGTCTCGTCTTTTACCGATTGTGAGTAAATTAAATATTATTTTAAAATAGTAAATTTAAGAATTGACAAGAATTAGAAACCAGTGAATATTGCACAGTGGGTCATTTGCATCGAAAATCGTAACAAACTTCGATGGCTAGAATTTTTCCTAAATTAGAAAATTTTTAAATAAATTATCGATATTAATACGTGACCAAGGTATAGTCTTTTTCTAACAATTTTTAAAACGATATGATTCGTGTAATAAATAAGTTATTTCAAAACTGTATTAGTGGCATTGAAAAATAATTCAACGATATATATGGGATATTTGTAGTACGCTAGTTATAAATACAGGTTGTGGTGGCGCTAGTGAGTTCCGTGGACAATCGTCTTAAGGCTGTCGCAGAGAAAAGAATTAATCGGAATTATACTAAAACTTATTATTTTTTAATTAACGATGCTTTACTGATTAATATTGCGATATTATATACATCGTAGAATTGTTTTCTAGTTTTAGTCTTCGTCTTCTATATACATGTATTATTATATATAGAGATTGGCAGTGAAATTAATTCGACATATTCGTAACTTGAAAAAGTTGTTCAATGTTAATAATACGAGATAAATTTACAACTCGTTAGAATTCGTCAAGAATTCAACCGTGGCGTGACATAGTTTATCATTATGTAAGGATAATTATGTGATGATGGTAGGTATCACGTTATTTGCATATTTGATCACAGATTGTTAAAGTAATTGGTTCGGTTTGCATGGGTGTGATCGAGCGAATACAAGTTTGCGTGTTGACGTAATTTTGATTGGTATTGTTACATAACCATGCTGGAACAGAATGGTTTGAAAATTCGAGGAGTAATTACGCCTCAAGTGACTCGTAATATTTTAATTTCACGTGTACCGAATATTTCCCTTACTTTTCGGATGCTTCTATTATGTTGCGATAATATTCAAGCGAAATCTTCATATTTCTCTATTTGTCCATCATAATCAGCAGATTTGCACTGATTAGGTATTGAAAATCTAAGTATGAAAGTTTTATTGTTAGCTTGGACGAACTGTCGTAATCAGGAACAGACTATTACAGGAAATTGTAGTATTTGAGAAAAATGGTGTAAACATATTTTAAGGGTTTCTATGGAAAACGATCCCTGTCACTTTTTTCGAATTTTTGGGACGTATTCCCATGTACTCGACAACTCCGCACCTCGTAAGTCATTCTCACGGCTCGTCACCGACACTCATTTCTGTCACTGTCAATCTCGTCATGCATCGGGATCTCTGATGGCCCTCGGGCTGACGAGGCATCTGGGGCAGCATGAAGGTTCGTCAACCTTAGTCGTCCTGGGTGCCAATCCGTGCACGCGACCGGGGGATGGGCCCTGCAGTCGGAATCATTGCAAGAGCGTGCCTGCCTGCCCCTCTAGCACTTGGCGGCTACGTGGTTATGTTTGCATAGAGCCAGGGTATGGAGCATGCGCGTGATTCCAACTGTTAGGCCTCGCATAGGACCCTCGGATTGACTCTGGGTGTTTCACTGGTTCGTTGGCTGCCTTAGTTCATCGAGTAAGCCATGGCGAGGTTGGCAGTGGCAGGATGGGTAAGGCCCGATCGGGAGGGTGCTGAGGCCGGAGTTGTCTTGTGCGTCGCGTAGGCTAGTCGGTCTTTCGAATAATCGCAAACTGCCCTTTGTATGACACGAAATTAAATAAAGTGTCAGTAGAGTAACTTTAATTTAATTCGTTCCAAGTTAGATTAGGCTATCTTTGATACGGATAGCACCAGTAGGTTGTGCCATTAAGGCGCATGTCCGGGTCTCGATGCGTAGCCACCTCCTCGTGGTGAGACCTGGTAATTGGTATCGTTTCCCAAAGAAAAATCTTTGGCAAACGATACCAAGCTAAGAGCTACGCACAAAGTTTAAGATTTTTCCTATCTTTTGTAAATTTTCGATATTTCAGTTAAACATTTGATGATTTTTGAGGCTAAGTGAAGAGATAAGTGGACGGAATTCCTAGCAATGACATCATTCAAATATAGTTATAATTCATAAAAATGTATAAATAATCCAATTTCCTATTAATAATAAATTGTTCACAGCGTAAATTTATAATACAAGAAAAGGATTAATTAATTGGTTATTACTTTAACAATATCATACTAATGTTTAAATGTACCAATAATTTGCAAAAGTGTAAAAGTCATTACCCTTATTTCTAATAACAAATTGGTCACAACGTAAATTTATAATGCAAGTGGAAAAATTACTAAATTATAGACTATTACTACTATATATAATGTATTTGCGTGAAAAAGCATCTATAATTAGCAAAAAGTTAATAAATTACTACATTCATTGTTAATAACAAATATTTTGCAACGTATATTAACGATAAAAGTAAAAAAGGTAATAAATTATTAGTTACTACTTAAACAAACAACGTAATTGTGTTAAAATGTATTCGTAACTTTTAAAAAGTTAATAAATTAATAAATTTATTGTTAATAACAAATTAAAATCGTTGATAACAAATAGTTTACAACATAAACTAACGATAACAGTAGAAAAAAATAATAAAATATTAGTTGTTACAGCAAAAAAGTAACTTTTAAAGGAATCGGTAGTGTTCGGAAATTTTCGCCGATCTTCGGCCGGCCGCCGCTATATAAGGGGCCCGCGTGAAGGCTCGAGCCAGTTGTCGGTTCGACTTCGGGGGGGCCGCGTTAATATTCTTTCTTTTTGTTTCAGGTTTTAATTATCCTTTTTTTTTTCAGATTCTATTTCTTTTATTCTAGATTTCATTGTTTATGCATTCAAGTGTTTTGTACAATATTCGAATGCTTCATCGTTGGCTAGATCAATGGCTATTCAGTGGCCATTGTCCACTCTCTCAAATAATTTAATTGTAATTTCTTCTTTCAGGTATTAATAATTTTTTGTTTCAGGTTTTAATTATCTTTCTTTTTCCAGATTTTATTTCTTTCATTCTATTTGTCTTTGTTTCAGCATTCGAGTATTTCGTACAATATTCGAATGCTTCGTCGTTGGTCTATCTATGTCTCATCGTTGGCTAAATCTTTCCTTTCACAAATTTTACGACTTCCTTTCGATTTGTTTTCGTTAGAGCGTTCGAGTATTTCGTATAATACTCGAGCGCTTCCTCGTTGGTATGTTTATATCTCACCGTTGGAATGTTTCTGTCTCGTAGTTATGTTGCTCAGGTCTCGTCGTTGGCTTGCTCGTTCCATTTGGTTATTATCCTTGATGGTTTCCTCGTACTAATCCCTTTCCTTTCAGCTACATATTAACAATAATATATTCTGTTTTAGCTTTTAGGTTTCTCAAGATTCTGTTTGCGACACATCAATGAACGATGCGTGCGTTTACTTTTAAGTAATCATAAGATAGATCCATAGACTAAGTATCATGTGCGCGCTATCTGTACAAAGGTAAGCTACCTAACTTGGAGCGAAATTTATAAATTCTCTATCATTTTCTTATCTCCCTCGTTTAGCAAATAGAACATAATTGTTCTCGCGATAATCGCGATCGTTCGTAAGTACCGACTAGCCTACGCGACGTGCTCTCGTGTACTCGATAAGTACATGCTTCGTAAGTCATCCTCACGACTCGTCTCCGACACTCATTTCCAGTCACTGTCAATCTCGTCATGCATCGGGTTCCAGGGTGACCCCCTCGGATCAGTGCGTCTTCTGACCTCGACGGGGCGGTCCGCTGCCTAAGTCGTACGCGACTTGGGCTCGGGCACATGCTGGCTGACGGACTAGTACCATCTACGGTTAGACCACAGGGATGATTAAGTTCTACCCCGTGTGGCTGGGATGCGAAGTGTCTGTCTTGGCCGGCAACCGCCCAGCAGGGCCCTCGCGTTGACACTAGAAGTTTCATTGGTTCAGGGACTATCCTTGGTCCACGTGTAAGTCTTGGCGAGTGCGACAGTGACTGGAATTGAGCTAGGCCCGATCGGGAGGGTGCCGAGGTATGAAGTTATCTCTGTACACGGGAGTACATCGCCTAGGCTAGTCGGTCTTTCGAATAATCGCGAACTCGTTCGGTCGCGTCGCGATTTTCTATTAGCTCGCGTGTTTGATATTTCATTCCCTATTTTTATGGGAACTTGAAAATATCTTAGCGTTGCGACAGTAGAGTTTCAGTATACCGAACCGAAACCCCTTTTGTAAGACACGAAATATAATAAAGTGTCGGTAGAGTCATTTTAACTTAATTCGCTCCAAGTTAGATTAGGGTACCTTTGATACAGGTAGCGCCATCAGGCTGCGCCACTAGGGCGCATGTCGGGTCTCGATGCGTAGCCACCTCCACGTGGTGGGACCTGGTAATTGGAATTATTTTCCAAAGATTTCTCTTTGGAAAATAATTCCAAGCTAAGAGCTACGCATGCATTTTTTTGTAAATTAAAGTAGATTAACGCGTTGACGCCATGGCGGTCCATGCGGCCCGGAAGGGCCCGCATGATGGCTAACTGTGGCGTCAACGGAATAAAACCGATGTAGCGTTTAACCCCTTGACATACAATGACGCATGGGAGACGTCACTCATTTCATGTGCCATTGCAGATTTTGACGTCTCCGAGACGTCGACAACGATTCCGTGTGACAACGTGTAACTGATAATAATCCGGAGATGTAGTGGGAATCTTTGTTAAAACTAATATTATTAATAAGTAGTTCAATAAGTAATAACGTCGGGTATTCATTAACCACCACAATATCAACTTTATCGAATATTATATAGCAATGTAAGTTTGAAAATAAAACGTTCTGTTTCTAAGCTTGCATATGAGTATCCACATTTGAGTCAAATTAAATGGTGTTCTGCGGACACTTCCACGCGCATTTTATTTGTATGTCAAGGAGTAAACTTGTTAAAATAATTATAAATTTAGCTTCCATTTTTATTGTAAGAAAAATCACTGATATTATTTACATTCCATAATATCGATCTCTGTTTGTAGGGGGACTTTTCTAAAAGCGATTACTCTTTCACAGTTATGAAACTATCTGCAATTTATTCGAAAAATACAAGTTTATTATCAACAAAACGGTTCTACACGTATATTATTTAATTTCTTTCAATTTGCTTCTTTTTATTTTTGACTTCGAATTCGTAAATCAGCGACTCCAAAAATCATATTTTGGCCCAATTTCTGACGAAGTTTCTCACTATGCGACGTGACTCCTTGCAAAGAAATAGCAGGAAAATATTTTATAGCATAATTTCTTCACCCTCGACTTAGTTTTCGAGAAAATCGCATTCAAATTAGAACTCGGAATTTCTATTCTCGCTTTGTTTACAAACCCCAAAGTAGGCGAATATGCAACACGTTCTGACACCCTCGTGGAACGCGCCGCTTATCGCGGATCGCAAGCCGAGTGTGAAACACGCGGAAAATGCGATACATTGTTTGGTATCCGTTCGATTACGCGACTCGACGCGAGCTCGCGGCTCCAGCGAGCAACAAAACGCTTCGAAACGCTTGATACGCAGCGTACGAAATTACAAAATGCCCACAATGCCGGCAGATTATACGAATGGTTATTATCTCGCGATTATTATCCTTGTCGTTATATAATATACCTTGTCAGTTCCATGTCGAAGCATCGAGAACAATTATCCTGTTCAAGCCATTATACCTCTCCTCCTTACCTTATAATTATGCAACCAACTATTATTCGGCCGGAACAATAATTCACCGATTTCTGCACAGCTTTTCCAAACGTCACACAAAATTCGAACTCGATACACTGCAAGAGCTTAAAGAAAGCTCGCAAACGTCTCAATTTCCGATTTTTACCAAGCCATTTCTGCAGTACGGACTAACATATCTTCGAAATAAAAGAAATTAAACAATTATGTAGGATTTCTAGCTAGATTAGTCCTATACAAACCGAGATCTGCGCGGCTAATAAACAACAACCCCCTTTTAATAATAGAATAGATTTATTTAATTAACATATTACACTAAGTTCCTCTTAATTCTAACTCTCAAACACACGATCCTCTATTCACTACGTCTCGACTACTATGCGTGGCTGAAAAGAAGTCATCTGAAAAACTTGTAGGATCGAATCCCCACCAACCCAACCATTCTAACATCATGACAGAAGTAGAGTAAAGCGCTTCCCTTATTGGCAGAACTGATCCCTTCCTATTAGCCCGGTCATAGAACACCATGTGACAAAGAAAGCGAAGGAAGCAACGAGACAAAGCGAGACAGACGCAACAAATAGATGCAAGAGCGTAGACTCATCCCAAAAGCATATTAACTTCAGATTCTTCCGATGAACACGTGATTATTCGCAATTACTAATTACTAATTAGCATCTCGATTAACTTCTCATTGCATTATGCAGCAAACGTGCTGTACTCTACACATATTTTTTATATTTATGTTGCATCGTATGATTTTTTAAACGGTTATCTAGTACGATGCAA
Source organism: Eufriesea mexicana (assembly GCF_001483705.2). Lineage (NCBI taxonomy): Eukaryota > Metazoa > Arthropoda > Insecta > Hymenoptera > Apidae > Eufriesea > Eufriesea mexicana. Next base: position 78,332 of record NW_016909924.1, read on the forward strand.
TTACATAATTAATTTATCATAAAAGATACATCTTAAATTTTAAATCAATTTTCATAAATGATGTTAATTATTATTACTTTTGTACTCCTTTACCTTATAAATCCTCCGAGCTATTGTCATCTGATTCCTTATCCGACTCACTGCTTCGTATTTCCAATCCTAGGTCTTCAATTGCGTCTTCTATTATTCGAGTGTAAGAATTTTACGGATATCTTACGCCTATGTTAACGAATCACGTTACCGAACTCGGAGGTAGTAGTTTTGGAAGTGTCATAGAAGAGTGGGTATTACTAGTGGAATACCCCTCTTGCCCCGCAATCGAACGAGACGACTTCTTTTCAGCCACGCATAGTACACGCAATCTGCTTCACCCGCACCCTTTCACCCTTACTTAAAGTCTAACAGTCTCTCTTTTCATACACAGGCTTTCTCTCTCAATCACTGGACCCAATCATAAATATCTCATCCGTTTGCAGGTATCGTCCTAAACGCCTAAGTCGAAGCCGATGTGGCTGTTTATTATTCCCTAGATAGAATCCTTCAATGCTCGCCACCCCACAATTATTTTTCGTATTTTCGATATACCTATTAACTTGACACGTGAAAATGGCACGTAGACCTAGCCCCGGAGTCTTATCCGCGAATAATTAAAATTACAATTGCGCCAGAAACGCTCCGGTTCGCGATGGCCGCTCGTACCCCAGGAGACGCGATGGCGGCGGGGTTCCGAGGCTTACATAAGTAATTACCGCGATCGATGTGACCGGTTTATAAAGCATCTAGGCACAGAAAGTCGATTTAAGCAGAAACCCGAGTACCTCACCTTTGCCGTACTTTTCCGCGTTACTCTGAATAGGCAGACACTTCTAACAACCTACTCAAACATCAAACACCACCCTATCGCGTTCAACGCCGCCGCCATCGTCGTCTGTTGGCCTTTACACGGGTACACACTCCTCTGTTATTCCGCCGTTTCCTTTCCGAGATCGATCAATTATATTCGTACGTCTGCCAGAGCTCGTCAAAGCGTATAAACTGCATGGATCGCAGCCGGGATAGGGGCCTGCCAACGACTTTTCCCTCTATTAGGGGTCTTTAAATGCGACTTTCTGGTGTGACGAAAAACGAGCAGGCCGTGGAGAGGGTGAGAAAGGGGGGAAGAGAGGGAAGAAGAGTTCCTCAGCGACGAGATGATGGATCTAACGAGATGTTGAAGTGGGTCGCGAGCAGCTGGATCGATAAAATTGTACGGACAATATCGCTTTTTAAGAGGTAAGTCAACGTTGTGAATAGAGCCTGTGAAACTTTGATATACCTCTAGCCGGGAAGGGAAGTCGTTCTTGCGAAATTATTTCCAGAAATTCCTGAGATCCGTTTGACATTATCGTGGGAATGTTGAATGAATGGCATTCAGAGTTTAGGCATTTATTATGTAGGGTCTGACGTTTGAAGCGTTCAACGTGTAGCAGGTATGATAGACCAGTTGTGGTCTTCCAATAATCAGGTCCTAAGTGCTAACTTAATGCTAACTTTCCCTTTTTATTTAAGCCTTTGCACTGAACGATTTTTTGACTAAAGAGGTGTATACGAGTTGAAAAATTTTCTGCTATAAGGCTGATGATATTTTTCCAGCATTAAGTAAGAAATCGTATAATAATTAACAGATAGAATTATTTAATTTCGATACTTCGTACATTGTTACATTATCTCAAATTTGATATATTAATTAATAGCAGTAACTAAGAAATCGTATAATAATTAACAGGTAGAATTATTTAATTTCGATACTTCGTACATTGTTACATTATCTCAAATTTGATATATTAATTAATATCGAGCATCGAAATTTTATCAAATGGCAACTGGAGGGCGCCTCTCGAGTGCAAAAGGTTAATTGTCCATATTTATTGTTGGTAGCAATGTTTCCATTGGTGTGTCTAGACAATTATGTATATCCAATTGGTAGATACGAGCTTCCGTAGTTGGAGTGGGGAGAGCGATGTGTATATATATATGAAGATTTTCGGCAATAAGTACTCAGTCTTCGTCCTCGTTAGTTGGAATCAATCCAAGTTATTATAAAATAATCCAGAGGACTGGATTGGTGCGACCAATTGGATTTCTGGACCCAAAACCGGTATATTTCGTCTTCACCTGTTGAATATTATCGAGAAATGCGAGGAAGAGTTGATGACAGAGCGAAATAATGACAGAGATGAAATAATAATAAAAATAAATGGAACTAGAAAAACATATATAATTATAATTACGAGTAAATCTTCGTATTTCATTGAAATAATCAATTTCGCCATAAAAATATAACATATACGTCACAAGAGATAACGGAGGACAAAATTTCTCTACAAATTACAATTTATCACGATCAAGAACCGTAATTACAAATTTTTACATCGCCAAATATCAGAAGAATCGAAACAAAAATTCCTACTGCGAATAAATCCTCGTATTCCCTGAAATAAACAAAACGAAATTTGCCAAGATTATACAGGGTGTCCAAGAAAATGCATACACACTTTGCGTGGTTATAAATAAATTATATTTATATTATAATAAATTAATATAAATTAGAAAGAATAAGGTATTAAAGTGTGTATGCGTATTTTTGGGACACCCTGTAATAAATTGGTAATAAATCCTCGTATTCCTTGAAATAAACAAAACGAAATTCGCCAGGAATATATAAATTAGTAATAATAGTATTATTAATAATAATAATAGCAATAAGTAATATAATATATAAATATACAAACAAAACTGTCGTAAATAATTATTTATCGCGATAAAAGACGGTAATTGGATTGTCCAATGGCGAAATATCACGAGAATTGAAAGAAAAATTATTATTGCGAGTAAATCCTCGTGTTCCAGGAGAATAAGCAAATTTGCCACGAGTACGAGTGATAAGAAGGCGATTGGTTAAAAATTATGGCAGAAAAGAAAGGGGGAAAAGGCCGAACTGAAACGTGAAATCGATGCGACGCCTGGCAAGCGACATGACGTAAATTCGAAAAGGCTTACGAATAGGAAAGACGAAACTTGCCAGCAATTCGCGCCTTTACGGTGGAAAACTCGTCACAGGGGAGCGTACTAATCGGTTTGATGTCTGCCGCGGAGTTAATTGCGAAACGGAGTCGCAAATCGCGTCCGTTAAATTTGTGTTAATCGACCATTTGATGTTGTAATTACGATATTGTCGAAGCCTCTCCCATGCAGCTCAGAGAAGTGTGAGAAACTGAGTTTCCCAACTTCCAGGCTATCGGGCGCACCTGTTTTACCTCTACGCATCGATTTGACAATGCATTACACGGGTATCGTCGCGAAAATATCGCCCGATTTATCGCAGCTGCTCGCCGAGAGACGAATAAAACCGAGGAAATCGAGAACGGAGTAGAAGTCAGCGAAATATCGAAAAAGAACGCAAATGTGACGCTGAAAAGGTAGCTCAAGTATCCGCTTTTCGTGTAAAATCTTTTATGATTTGATGATATCGTTCAACGCGAAATATAATCTGTAATATAAGTAATTCTTGTGGAATTTATTTTTCTGAAAGCGAATACGTAATCGAAATTTGCTGCATCGTTCTCCGTTTTCAGAAATTGTGAGATTCTATGAAAATACACGATTTTTAGTTAAACTGAAGTATTATGAAGAAAGTTAAAAATGTTAGGGGGTTCATTCTTATCTCACAACTTACGATTAAGTGGGAGTATCCTGTCTTTATCAATGTCCATAATTATAATTATTTGTGGCTAGGTTAGGTTAGGTTAAAATATAAATATATAAATAAATAAAATATAAATATAAATATAAATACAATTAATTATAATTGGTCATAAAAGTTTAAAAATAAGCATTTTAGTGTACTTTCTAAGCATATGCTTACGCTTTTATAAGAAGTTCTTTTAAGAAGCAAATTCTGTACGTTTCTATGAAGAATAAACCATGTAACAGAATTGTTAAAATAGTTTCCACTTCGATTAGATTAAGAAAATATTACTTATAATATAGGTAAAGTGAATAACGTGTTGTATAACAAATTTGTAGAGAAGAAATTAATATGCAAAATTATATTAGAAAGTATATAAAGGACGTACCTTTATGATGCAATCATAAAAGTTCATAAATTAATCTCAGAAATTGAGCAATTTGTTAATTTTTCTAACGCCGAATGAAACTTCAAGCGACCACGTTCAACGCCATCTCTAATTTTGAACAGAAAACTTGTGCTACGCTCAACGCCATCTAAGATGTTTTACTGTAACACAAGCTTTCGGTCCAAAATCATAGATGGCGCTGAGCGGAGAACAAGCTTCCAGTCGAAAATCATAGATGGCGCTGACGAATGTCGCTAGAGTTTTGTATTAGGAGCACATAACATGAGAAGAGGACGATGCCGACGGAGTTCCTGGAAATGACGTAATTTCCAAGAATTTCCTTGGACAATTCTTTTGCCGCTCAGGCGAGAAACTTTTGATGAATTTGGCGATTTTGTATCAGGATAACATAACATGAAAGGAGGTCGTTCGCCGACCGATTCCAAGAAATGACGTCATTTCCAAAAATTTCGTGGACAATGCTTTTGCAGCCTAGCCGTGAAATTTTTTACTGATTTTGCGATTTTGTATTAGGATAACATAACATAGCAGGAGATCGACCATCGACTGAATTCCAGGAATTGACGGACAATATTTTGCAGCGTCCCTGTAAAATTTTCTACCGATTTTACGATTTTGTATTAGGATAACATAACATAGCAGGAGGTCGATCATCGACTGAATTCCAGGAATTTCGCGGACAATACTTTTACTGCCTCTGGACAATACTTTTGCCGCCATTGTGGACAATACTTTTGCAGCCTCGCCGTAAAACTTTCTACCGATTTCATTTACTTTGTATCAGGATAACATGACATGACAGGAGGTCGCTCGCCGAGACAGTTCCAAGAAATGATGTCATTTCCAAGAATTCTCGGACAATACTTTTGCACCATCGCCGTAAAATTTTTGACCGATTTCGAGACTTTGTATCAGGATAACATGACATGAAAGGTGGTTGATCGCCGAGACAGTTCCAAGAAATGACGTTATTTCCAAGAATTCTCGGACAATAATTTTGCAGCCTCGCCGTAAAATTTTCGCTCGATTTCACGACTTTGTATCAGGATAACATGACATGAAAGCAGGTCGCTTGTCGAGTCAGTTCCAGGAAATGACGTCATTTCCAAGAAATCTCGGACAATACTTTTGCAGCCCCGCCGTAAAATATTCGGCTGATTTACGATTTTGTATCTGGGGAACATAATATGATAGGAGGTTGCTCGGCTATCAATTCTAAGAAATTACGTCATTTCCAAGAATTCCCTGGACAATACTTTCCCTGCTTTGCAGTAGATTTTTATTATTTTACTTACCTTATACTTACCTTATACTTACCTTACTTACTGTCCTTACATACCTTCCATTACTTGCATTCCTTTCTTTACTTAGCTTAATCAATTACAAGGGGAGTGCAAGTCCTTCGATTTAGTTGAAACATTGCAGCTTTGTAGATATCGTCATGCAATTTAAGAAAATGTATCATTATAGCCGCAACTACTCAATAGTTTTTGAGATATTTGCGATTAAAGTTTTATTACTTCCTTAATTATACATTTCTTTCTAATGTGTTTCAAGTTAACTAGTATAGTAACAGCAACGATCGAGAATTGCTATAGTGGAGGTCCGGCGTTCGATTCCCGTCCCCATACGTTTGATAATTTTTTCAATATATTTTTTATTTTGTATTCATTATTCACTGTAAATAAACAATTGTAATTAAAATTTCTTAATAAAAAAAATTATTTTTTACGCTTTCTTATGCTAGTATATATTTATTACAAAATAATAAGAATATTATGCAAGAAAAATACTTTTCTACAGCAATCTTACTTACTACAGGAAGTATAAAACCTATCACTCACGTAAGTATTAATTATTAAATTAAACATTGTATAAGAATGTTGCCTATAATTCCAATTTTACTGTGCAGCTATAAATGTTCATGAATTAGTTACAAAAACTTGGCAATTTATTAATTTTCTACTGTCCAATTGATTTCCAGTATAAAATTCGAATACAAACTTTACCATCTGTGATCAGCGCCATCTATGATTTGGGCTCGAAACTCAAGAAAGTAATAGGAATATAGAATAGGCAAGGAGGTCGTCGAAGAGTTGGTCACGTGGCAGACAAGGACAGAGAGGGAATAGAAAAGGATAGAAGGGCTCCGGCAGTGAAAAATTAATAAATTACTCAATTTCTGTAATTAATTTAAGAACTTTTATAATTTCATTGCAAAGCTGGAACTTCAGGCTACATTCTTATATAATTTTTGTAAAGAATTTAACTCTAAATTATTAGTTATTAATTTTTTAATAATTGTATCTACGATTTCGCAACGACCACCAGAATGATCTTCCGTGAATAAATCTAATGCTAAATGAAACTAAAAGCAAAATGTGATCAAAAGTCATATCAGAAGATTCGCAAGAACATTGTTTTTCTAATGAGTGCATAAAGTTCCATAAATTAATTACGTAAAGAATAGTATTTAATGAAAAACCAATGGCGTCTTCGGCAACAATTCAAACACTCCGTCGAAAAATAATTAATAATTAATTAATTAGGGACAAATTTATATTGAAAAATATATTGGAAAGTTCTTAAAGGATCTGCCTTTACGATGCAATTATAAAAGTTCATAAATTAATCGCAGGAATTGAGTAATTAATTAATTTTCTAATTTCGCAGACTGTCCCTTTTTGAATTTTTTTTAGAAAATTAATTAATTACTCAATTCCTGCGATTAATTTATGAACTTTTATAATTGCATCGTAAAGGCAGATCCTTTAAGAACTTTCCAATATATTTTTCGATATAAATTTGTCCCTAATTAATTAATTATTAATTATTTTTCGACGGAGTGTTTGAATTGTTGCCGAAGACGCCATTGGTTTTTCATTAAATACTATTCTTTACGTAATTAATTTATGAAACTTTATGCACTCATTAGAAAACCAATGTTCTTGCGAATCGTCTGATATAACTTTTGATCACATTTTGCTTCTAGTTTCATTTAGCATTAGATTTTTTCACGGAAGATTATTATGATCGCCGTTGCGAAATCGTAGATGCAATTATTAAAAAATTAATAACTAATAATTTAGAGTTAAATTCTTTACAAAAATTATATAAAAATGTAGCCTGAAGTTCCAGCTTTGCAATGAAATTATAAAAGTTCATAAATTAGTTACAGAAATTGAGTAATTTATTAATTTTTCACTGCCGGAACCCTTCTATCCTTTTCTATTCCATTTCTGTCCTTGTCTGTCACGTGACCAACTCTTCGACGACCTCCTTGCTTATTCTATGTTCCTATTACTTTCTTGACTTTTGAGCCCAAATCATAGATGGCGCTGATCGCAGATGGTAAAATTTTTATTTATTCGGCAGTAGAAAATTAATAAAATCCCAATTTTTTCAAATTAATTTATGAACATTTATAGCTGTACAACAAAATTGAAATTATAGGCAAAATTCCTATACAGTATTTAATTTAATAATTAATACTTACATGAGCAATAGCTTTTGTATTTCCTGTAGTAAATAAGATTGCTATAGAAAAGTATTTTTCTTGCATAATATTCTTATTATTTTGTAATAATTATACACTAGCATAAGAAAGCGTAAAAAATAATTTTCTTTATTAAGAAATTTTAATAACAATTGTTTATTCACAATGCAAAATGAATACATAATAAAATATATATTGAAAAAACTATCAAATACCCTATGGGGACGGAAATCGAACGCCGGTCCTCCACTACAGCAATTCTCGATTGTCGTCGTTACGACACAACTTACCGTAGAACACATTAGAAAGAAATGTATAATTCAGAAAGTAATAAAACTTTAATCGCAGATATCTCAAAAACTATTGAGTAGCTGCGGCTATAATGATATATTTGCTTAAACTGTATGAAGATATCTACAAAGCTGCAAAGTTCCAACTAAATCGAAGGACTTGCATTATCCTTGTTAGCTTAATTCCTCTTCATTTCAATATCTTTTAAACAGATATTGCTCATTCTCTATTTTCAAATTCCAAAGAGAACATTGAAAATTTAAAAGAGATAGGAAATATCTTATACTTTGTGCGCAGCTCTTAGCTTGGTATCGTTTCCAAAAATTATTCCTTGGAAAACGATACCAATTACCAGGTCTCACCACGTGGAGGTGGCTACGCATCGAGACCCGACATGCGCCCTAATGGCGCAGCCTGCTGGCACTACCTGTATCAAAGGTACGCTAATCTAACTTGGAGTGAATTAAGTTAAAATGATTCTACCGACACTTTATTATATTTCGTGTCTTACAAAAGGGGTTTCGTTTCGGTATACTGAAACTCTACTGTCGCAACGCTAAGATATTTTCAAGTTCCCATAAAAATAGGGAATAAAATATCATACACGCGAGCTAATAAAAAATCGCGACGCGCCCGAACGAGTTCGCGATTATTCGAAAGACCGACTAGCCTAGGCGATGTACTCCCGTGTACAGAGATAACTTCATACCTCGGCACCCTCCCGATCGGGCCTAGCTCAATTCCAGTCACTGTCGCACTCG
>NW_016909924.1:87588-97874 GCF_001483705.2 Eufriesea mexicana
AGAGAGTGGACAATGGCCACTGAATAGCCATTGATCTAGCCAACGATGAAGCATTCGAATATTGTACAAAACACTTGAATGCATAAACAATGAAATGTGGAATAAAAGAAATAGAATCTGAAAAAAAAATGGATAATTAAAACCTGAAACAAAAAGAAAGAATATTAACGCGGCCCCCCCGAAGTCGAACCGACAACTGGCTCGAGCCTTCACACGGGTCCCTTATATAGCGGCGGCCGGCCGAAGATTGGCGAAAATTTCCGAACACTACCGATTCCTTTAAAAGTTACTTTTTTGCTGTAATAACTAATATTTCATTATTTTTTTCTACTGTTATCGTTAGTTTACGTTGTAAACTATTTGTTATCAACGATTTTAATTTGTTATTAACAATAAATTTATTAATTTATTAACTTTTTGTAAGTTACGACTACATTCTAACACAAATACGTTGTTTGTTTAAGTAGTAGGCAATAATTTATTAATTTTTTCACTTTTATTATAAATATACGTTGCGAGTAATTTGTTATTAATAATATTTATTTGTTATAAACAATCAGTGTAATAATTTAAAAACTTTTTGCAAATTATAGTTACATTTTGGCACAAATTCGTTCCAAGTTCAAGTAATAGCCAGTAATTCCTTAATGTTTTCACTTTTATTGTTAATTTACGTTGTAAACAATTTGTTATTAACATTAATAATTTGTTACTAACGATAAGTACTATAATTTACGTATAATAGTACATGTGTATTAATTACTCAAAATGTTCGAATTGATGCGGATGATACTATTAGTTTCTCATTAATTACAATCTTCTATGCAATTAATTTACAAATTATATGCACACATTATAAAACCAATATCATTATGAACATTCTCATATCATTTATGTTCTTTTTTTACTTCTAATTTTGTTCTTAATTAATTATTCTGTTCGAGCATAGCGCCGATCGTTGTTATCGAATCACGTACGTCGTCAAGTAAGTAATAATAACAAACTAATTAGCGTTAAATTATGTGCAAAAATTGTATAAGAATGTTGCACAGGGAGCCAGCTATGCGATACAGTTATAAAAGTCCATAAATTAATCGCAGAAATTGCATAATTTGTTAATTTCCGAATTATTCCCCAATAATTCGGCACTATTTTTCGAAAACGCACGCTCGAGACAGAAAAAATATTTCCAATCTCGTTAAAGAAGAAATCACTTTACACTGATGAATAGAAAAAACCGAGGCCAAAAGCCTAATTACGGAAAAAGAAGCCAAAAAAGTCAATTGCGCAGCACGATCTAACAGCCGCGGGGCACTTTCCCCACTATTTTTCGAAAACGCGCGCACGAAACCAAAAAAAAATGTCCAATCCTGTTAAGGAAGAAATCACTCTGCGCTGTTGTACGGAAAAAACCTAACCGGAAAACCTAATTTCAGAAATATAGACGAGAAAAGTAAACTGTGTAGAACGATTTCTCAGGCACTTGCTTTTCCCTACCTTTGTTTCATATATGCACCTTCAATCGTAAAATAATTGCCCTACTGGTTGGAAAACAATCTATTCTATTCAGGAGTAATGAAATATCTTAATCCACAATCGAAGTTTAGAATGTATAAGCAATAATACGTAGCTACTTCGCAATTGAACGTCAAGATTAAAGAAAAATTGGAAAAACTGTTAATAAGCTGCCTATTCAGAGTAAAAATGTTCAAATATATTACTGGACAATCAAGATCTAGAATCTACTACAGTCGACAGTTGGGGACTGTGCGATAGTATTACACGATCCGCACTTACACTGCTTCGTTTCATGCATGTATCGTTGTACTATTTTCACTATGTCAGATCACTTTCTTTTACACATGATATATTAGCACCGAAGAAATGTTCACAGTTAGTAATCCTAAACTTCGTAAATTTCTAACAATTTCTTAAACTTTTGCTGTATCTTATTCGTAAATATTGCGATAATGTTACAAACATAACCTACAACTGCAGTGTCGCCAGCTAATATCCGACACGTCGCGTTATGGTTCTTAAATATATATATCCTCAGTTGTAGCAATTAAAACTTTAATCAGCGATATCACTACTTTATGAAACGTTTGGTGGAAATCTTTAATATTTCACTTTGACGTACAAAATTATTCCACTATTTGTTACCGGTATGTTCATTTGGCACGGAACTGAAGATAACTGACGCTAGACAATCTGTGCATTTTTCACGCTAAATCTTCGCGAAATGAAACTAAGTAATTCTCGTCTTTTAGAAACAATTCGTTCATTTTTAACGGGAACTGTTAACCGAGCGACATGATTGGACGCTATTAGCGCGAATATGTAGTTGAAGCGTTCGATACGCAAGTATCGATAGAACATGAGTAGCAACGAAAACGGATAGTGTGTGAAATTAGACATTCACGCGATTTGATTAGATTGGGAATGGATTAATTCGATCAAGTGGAACCTAGGATAGGGGGTACGAAGTTGGCAACCTCGAGTGGAAATCAAGGGGAAAACCTTCGCCATAGGCGTAACGAGTGCAGCAAATCCTTAATCGTGTTTAGTCGAATATGCCGTGAAATATCTTACGAAACACGTTTTATACGAAAATTTCTTGTTTCTCCCCTCAAAGTAAAAATTTATACGGAGAAATGCAAAATAAGAAAGGTTTAATTTAAAAATATAAATTGACCTTCGAATGACCTGAAGAAAATTATGTTTTCCTGAAGAAACTCCTTTAACTTAAAGGAAAATAAATAAGTACAATTATTCTTTTCTTCACAAACTCTGAAATTTTTATTTCAAACATTTTTTCTTTGTTTTTAATTTAATTTTCGAGATACTCTGCTGTACAAGTCAAAATAAGCCACCTTGTATATATATACACGACGAAAATATGTTAAAAGTACATTGCGGAATATCAATAATTTGGTTGTGTATACAGAAATGTCATAATTTATGTTATGATAAATAACAATACAGGGTATCCTAATAAAATGTATACACACTTTGTGTGATTATAAATAAATTATATTTATATTATAATAAATTAATATAAATTAGAAAGAATGAGGTATTAAAGTGTATATAAAAAATTGTATTGACATTTTCGACTAATATTGTGGTGAACTAATTTTCTTGCATGGATTAAAACCTATTGGATTGCTATAGCCATTTTAATTCCTATAGGTTTTTGATTAAAATTTTCTATTGTACTGACATTTTCGACTAATATCTCGGTGAGCTAATTTTTTTGCATAAATGAATGTTCTATTGTTGTCTGAAAGAAATTTGGTATTTTTCATTTGAAAATATTAATTAATAGACTAGAAAGGACCGTTCGTAATATAATTGCATAATTTGACAACGTATTATTAAATTATTTTAAATTAATATTTATTATTTCTACCAAGTTGCGACAATTTTTATCATGTGTATACAGTACAGTCAGCTAGTCATTACAGATTGATAGTCTTGTTGCTAAAAGAACCTCTTCCATTTTCCAATCTTTTTTATAACAATTAACAGAATTTTGAAATTATTTAAAAATTATTCGCATCTGTAATTAATTCTAAATTGTTCTGAAAGTCCATATCCGAAAATATGTGAATTTATTATTTAAACGTTTTCTTATACCTCCAATATTAGAAGAAATTATTTACCTGCTTGATTTAAATCGAACACTATATAATACAATACGAAAAATACCAATACTTCGTAAGAATTCACAGCTCAACTGTTAATTCTAAATTTTCTTACAGCAATGTACGCATTATTTTTTTTCTGCTTAACACGATCATTCGAGTTCGAATTTGTTTTAAAGGGATATATTGGAGGAACTTGGTTACGCCAATGGGACGTCAGTTCACCCTTCATCGCGTAAGGCTTGTTAGACTAGGTCGTATTTCTACTCAGTTTCGAATAAAGGTGAACCGTGAAAAACAGTCATAATTATCGTCATAATTATCGAATCTTGCGAGAAAATCGAGACACTGTTATCTAATTAGACTAGCTACGTGTTATTTCATTAACTCTGCGAGATGCAGCCTTTTTATTTACTTTTATATATTTTATTTATTATTTTAATATTTATTATTTGCGTGAAAGATATAACAGGAACGAAGGAATTCTTTTAACATTTCTACCACCGATTAACAGAAAAATATCACTGATTTGAATATCAAAGAATCGACATCGATATCGGAAATTGATTTGCGTGAAGAATTAAAAATATTACTCGTAAATGTGAATAGGAAAAATGTTTTATATTATCACAAAATTATATTGTAATTACGACTTACCTTATTGCTTAAAGTAGTTAAAACAGCATTTGGTATATCACGTCAAAGGAAAATACTGAGAAAAAAATAAAAATTTACGAAAAATTTAATGTTTACAATGTCAAGTATCATAATTATTTTTATTACTCACCGAAAAATTAAATGTTTACAAATATAATTGTACAAGTCCGCGTTTAATTAATTAATTTCCTTCTAGGACTATAATATTTAAAATATTTGATACTTATTTATGATACTGTATTTATGATACTATATGGATACTATATTTATGGACTATAACATAAAATATTTATGCTTCAACCAGACATGTGAATAAGAAAAATGTTTCATACTTTCACAAAATTATATTGTAATTACGACTTACCTTTTTGCTTAAAATAATTAAAACAGCATTTGGTATATCACGTCAAAGGAAAATACTGAGAAAAAAATAAAAATTTACGAAAAATACAATGTCTACAATAACAAGTATCATAATTATTTTTATTACTCACGGAGAAATTAAATGTTTACAAATATAATTGTACAAGTCCACGTTTAATTAACTAATTTCCTTCTAGGACTATAATATTTAAAATATTTATGATACTTATTTATGATACTATATGGATACTATATTTACGGACTATAATATATAAAATATTTATGCTTCAACTTCCACACAGTGCGTGGAAAAGGTATTCGTACACTGTGTTACAAAAATATTCACCTAGCCAGAAAATCCTGATTTTAACAGAAGTTCGTATGACTGTAAAGCATAATGAGTTCTACACGGAGCAATTTTTTTATTCGCCAGAAATTCGCTTGTGACAGCCAAATAGATCCCTACAGATTCATTATTTTTTTCGAGCTTCGAAAATAACTTTTTACCATATTTATTAGAAGTAATTCGGTATACTGTGTTTGTGCTTGGTAATTTACAAATTTGGACTTCCATCGCGTAAATGAAAATGCGAGAGTTATCATACACGAGGGAAATATAACTTTTACGTAAAAATATAGCACTAATTTTTCAAAAATTATCTGAAAAGTTTCACAGTTCGATCTTGTTCGATGAATTCAGGTATAATATTCCAAAATTTGTAATGTCTTCGTATTTCCTAGTAAATTAAAAATGGAAATTAAAAAAAGAAATTCAGGCTTGCAATTTGGAATTATCTTTATCTCGAACTGAAAAAGGAAACCTAAATATCGACTATTGGGGCATACACTAGAATATGTTATTTACAAAAGTTGAATAGGGTAGGTGTAAAAGTTAATTTTAATTTTCTAAATGGAATTTTTGATCAATATTTAAATTAAGGTATATTTGTTCTAAAACTTATCGTTTCTGATACACACAATACTAAAGCAACGTAATAATAGTGGTAAATAAATAAAACGAGGATTGGAAAACAGCAATGATTATGCAATTTCCTCGTTTAATTTATCCTTCGACTAAGATACCTAGATAATGGGAATATTTATCTAGATAATTGTTTAAAAAATGATCCACTGTATCAATTTCCATAACTTTGAAGCACACCATTAAATGAGCATTTGAAATGATTTTTCCCTGTACAAATAGGGTGTCCCAGCATATAATTATTCCTAAAAATACTTAAAAAATAATTCGATTCGAAAGGACACCTGTTATAACGAAAACAAGATTATTTCTTCTCAAAATTATTTATATTATATTTATACAATAACGTATTTTTCAACATTTCAACGTCATTGATGTTTCATTAAATAATATTTTATAATTATACCTTAATTATTATAATACCATTATAATATAGTATAATACCTTTATTATTATAGAGGTATCACGATTACCATAGTTACTAAAAAAAAAAAATTGGAAGGACATAGAAGAAAGAAAATGAAACGTAAAATAATTTAAAAGTGACGAAACTTGAGAATTCGTCGAAACGGCCAGGTCTGAAGCACTCCGATCAGCTTCCGACATGGAAATTAGAGAAAAGAGGTATTAGCTACGTTGAACTCGTTAAGAACTTATTGTTAGAAGAATTAAGAATACGATTATATCAGGAGAATGGCAAAACAAAGGCCAGACGTTTGCAGCTGATTGTAAGTTCGCCTTCTGTGGTAGACAAACGGAACCCGCTGCGGCTCAAAATGCGGGCAGTTACACAGCTTTCGTTGAAAGGGCCAAAGTTTAAGATACCGAGGCCACAGTGACTCGAGAACTATTATTATATAACTATCGGGAAACCATTAAGTTCTCTGAGCAACTCCGTGTCCAGTTACGAACGTGCATAAATACACTCACCGACTAAGTCAAGAACCGAATCGATATTTTGAACATTTTTCTATTACAGAAAATAGAAACCGATATCTAAAAAAATTACAGAAGCCTCGGAATAACACTCAGGATGACTTTGAGACTCCTTTCTCGTGATCATCATTCTTGCCTATTTTTTTTTTTATTTTTTCCACCCTATTATCTCGGATCACAAGGAGTTTTATAGCACTTAGGTTTTGGCATTTGGCTGACAATGGACCTGCCAGGATCGGACCCAGGCCAAGTTTTGCTATCGAAACAATAAACCAATTGATGACAGCCACAGTCACCTTGTTGCAGCCCCAGGACCGAACGTCTTAAGTTAAATGGAGGACTGTTTATGTCCTTATTGCCAGCGTCCCTTGATTCGTAACACTCGTTATCACCTAGTCACCACTTGGGTGAACCTCAGCAAGGCTCAATAAATCACCCATAAGTCGATAGGCACAAGGACCCAAATTGTTTAAACATCCACCACCACAGAAAGACGTCGAAGCTAACACACACCCCCAATATTTTTCACAACCAATAGGAAGACACACCCACCACTTACGTTTCACACCAACCGATCAGTAGACATACGAAACTTATAAAACCACAGAGACAGCAGTCACGAGAGAGTTCTCCTAAAAATCCCAAGAAGACAAGACAAGCATCACGACCAGACAGTAAAGACAGATCCACGACGATCAACTGAGCGCGAGAGACAGTCACGCATCGGAACTCTTTAGTTCACCCCTAACCAGGTCTAGTTCTATTAATTTAGAGTAGGCCGCATCCCAGCAACATTGTCGTATCCGCGTAAATACGGGGCCTTACAACCCCGCGGAGCTCCCACTGTGAGAGTTGCACTGTTCGGGACACAATACACACCTTCGATAGGAATGGAAATAATTTAGATTATTAATTTATTAGTTCAATTTGAACGGGACTATATATATAAATCTATAGATCGAATTTGTTTCACTCCATTTCCCATAAGCTCTAAGGATTCTTTGAGACGTGATACTTTCGATGAGACTAGCGGGAAGAAATCAAAAGACAGAGTGGAATCTTGAATTTTGAAAAATCGAAACGGTGACGTAAGGAAACAGGAAGAACGAGGAAGAGAAATATTCCATCGCGATCGTCGTGAAAAGAATTCGCATGCAAGAGTAGGTTAGCGATATTTCAGGCGAAAATCAGATTCCTCTTGGCAAATTTGCAGAAAAAGTATCGTTCGTTCCTCGTGCCTTTCGTTTGCCAGCAAACGCAATTTCCGCGTTTGCATGCTTAATTAGGAAGCGTGAGAGCATTAGCTGCTGGTTTAAAGGGCTAATTTTTCATCGCTGTATTCGTATTTATTACCCACGGTAATAATGAACCGATCATGAGCCAGGGAAATAAAAATTAACGACCTTAACACCGATAATAATTTTCCGAAATTTCAAAGAAATTTTCCCCATTTCCATCTAGATGTATTACACTATGCGTGAAAGTAAAAGGGAGACGCGTTAGCCATTAACTAATTAATGAAATATCCCACAGTCAAACATTACTCAAATCGTGGAAAGAGCTCTGTTAATTTGCGCCAAGCCAGAATTTGCTCCAAGGTACAACTTTTACGCGAGAGGAAAATTCGCGCAATTCGAATATAAAGGTAAAACATTGTGGCAAAGTAAAAATCGTCATATGCTAATGTAACTGACATACGTTATTACTGCAATGGAGGTATAATAATGACGTAGAATGAGAATTTTTCCTGTTTGCAGTCTCTACGAAATCTACTGCATACGAAACATCGTATATCGTTTGTACACCAAGATTTAATGCTGTTTGATAAAGAAAAATGTCGGATAAAACCGAAAGAGGAAGGAATCGTACGATGAAAAATGGCAGCCATGTTTGGCTCCAGTTGAGAATGAAAAATTTATACAAGACTTCCAGAACTTAAGGAAATTTCCACGACTTAAGGTCCATATAGTTTTCCAAAGAATGATGGAAAAATGATCGAAAATGCGAATCATCTTCGTGATGATCGAAAACAATATCAACTTAGCGATTGAACGAGTTAATAAATCTCGATTCATTACCTAATTGGATCAGTTGCTGCTCGAGAATTGCGTTCGTTATAATTATATAACGCGGAATAAGGATGGTGAGAAGGAATAAACGATAAGTATAATAAAACGAAAATCGTGATGATTATATCGAATGACCTGGATTGTTGTACAAATTTCGATATTTGTATGTAATTTTTGTTCAATTTCGACGGTTTTACATCAATCGACGGTTTTAATGTAACAGTTATCAGGGTACAGTGATGAGAAGAGAAAATAATGAACGATGAAAGGAAAATATGTTAATCGAACGATATTCGAAGAAGCAGATATTAAACAATATACGGAATATTATTTTACAAGGGTATTTAAATTCCACGCAATATTTCATGTGATATACAGGAATAAGATAATTCTATTTGAGAGAATTTTGATAATAATTCGTTATCGGAAATAAATATGTGGAATAAATATTTATTTGTATTTGGCAATCAGAATTTTAAGTATCAGAAATATTATTAGTATTAGAGAACGTCCTGCACTAACAAGAATAATAAATAGTTACATAAACTATTTATACAAAAGTTTGCTACGTCATATTAATGCATTAATAAATAATAACAACTAATAATTAATAAATAGTAACTATAAATTAAATTAGTAAATATTCGACGAATTTTTAAAAAATTCCTCTCAACTTCAATGGATTAACGAGAATAAAAACTGACAATACAGGGTGTCCCATTTGAGTTAACACGATGAAAAATTCTGCAGAGAACGGATTTACAGAAAATGAGTTGTCACGTTTCTTTCGGTAATATATTTTCAGCGAAAATGCAAGTGATATAATTAATTTTTAATTAACTTGGTATCTTTAATAATAACAATTACTATAAACAGAATAATCGAAGACTCTAACGATCGACTCGTTATTCTTAAATCGGTCGCAATGTTCAAGTAGCATAGCTTGTTTTTAGCCAACATGGTCTCTTTAATTCGATAAAAAATAACAATAATTACTATAAGCAGAATGATCAATAATCGTAACAATCGTCTCATTGTTCTAAAATCAACTGGCATGATTAATTTTTAGCCAGCTTGGTCTCTTTAATCCGTCAAAAAATGATAATAATTACTGTCAACGAAATAATTAAAAAGCCTGATTGCTATAAAATCGGTCCTAAAAATCAATTGAAATGATTAGTTTTTAGTCAATTTGGTCTCTTTAATTCGCCAAAAAGTAATAATAATTACTATCAACGAAATAATTAAAAACCTTGATTGTTGTAAAATTGGTCCCAAAGATCAACTGGCATGATCAGTTTCTCTGCAGCTTGGTCTCTTCAATTCGCCAGAAATTAATAATAATTACGATCAGCGGAATAATTAAAAGTCCTGATTGCTGTAAAATCGGTCGCAACCACGTAAACACCCTTCGTCGAAGAATTAATCCTGCAAGATCGCCCAACTTCTTCCCTCAGCGGCTCACGAAGGAGCACCAACACTCTGATGCACCCATAGATATCTCTAACAAAGTGTATATCTCTAAGAAAGTGCTTTAAAAGACAGTGGAGTCAGGGGATCGGTCGTATAACCAGGCAAAGTGAAAATCGCTTAATATCGAGTGGAGCAAAGTAGATGGGAACAAGTGGTTCA
>NW_016909924.1:97901-98282 GCF_001483705.2 Eufriesea mexicana
AGCGGACTCTATGATGCACGGTTGGGCTCGTTCTGCAAGCGACAGTCCATTGTTTCGCGGATAAGCCGTTTTTATTAAACCGGATGATTATTTCGACGTGGAGTATCGGCGACAGACGGCGGAAAAATCGATCCATGTTACAGACGAAGTCATTAACACTAAGCTACCACCGACCGGTCATTTCGCCAGTCCTGATGGATCAAGAGTCTCGGAAGAAACGGATTAAGAAGGCATCTCGAAATACCGATTACGTGATCCTAATTAACCCAGATAATTTTTCATTCCAATCTATATTACGCTTTGTCCTCCGTTTGTTAAATTTCTCTCTCCCTAAAATTGCATTACGATGGGCCCTCGACTTTCGCACACAATTGCTTCCTG
>NW_016909924.1:101824-133761 GCF_001483705.2 Eufriesea mexicana
AGCGGACTCTATGATGCACGGTTGGGCTCGTTCTGCAAGCGACAGTCCATTGTTTCGCGGATAAGCCGTTTTTATTAAACCGGATGATTATTTCGACGTGGAGTATCGGCGACAGACGGCGGAAAAATCGATCCATGTTACAGACGAAGTCATTAACACTAAGCTACCACCGACCGGTCATTTCGCCAGTCCTGATGGATCAAGAGTCTCGGAAGAAACGGATTAAGAAGGCATCTCGAAATACCGATTACGTGATCCTAATTAACCCAGATAATTTTTCATTCCAATCTATATTACGCTTTGTCCTCCGTTTGTTAAATTTCTCTCTCCCTAAAATTGCATTACGATGGGCCCTCGACTTTCGCACACAATTGCTTCCTGAAAGTGTGTGCGAATGTTGAATGTTCGAAAATAGAGGGATGTGAAAAATATGCACCAAAAACTGTGTTTTAAAATATTTATTTATACATAATGAAGTTAAAGAGGCGTGTTTAACCCTTTTAGTGCCAACCTTGATATATCGTTGCGTGTGCGATGGTGCCTTATTCTTCGCATTGCGAGAAAGCTCAATCTCAAAATAAATTTATAAAACGTTATAAACGGTCTAATTCATTGCAAAAGAATTTAAAAAATTGTTTTCGAGTTTAATTTTCTGTTATATTCTATGCTGGTTGGTGCCACGGAGTTATCCTTTCGTTCTCAGGACTGATATAGGTTATTTTATTAAAAATGATCGAAAATGTAATACTTATACTTCGTACTACGTGAGCTACATAAAACTGTGATCAAACGATGATTATTCTTATGCGCAAATACGCGGCCACCTCTGGAGAGACAGAAGAGACAGGATATGCAGACTATGTCACAGAGAAGCTGAGACGTATGAACACCTGGCAGAATGTGAGAAAAGAGGGGGGAAAGAAGTCTAGGAGAATTTCTAGACGAAGGGGGAAAAGGATTAGCGGACCTAAAAAGGATAGTAGAGAAAAGGGACGAAGACCAAAGAGAAGACGATAAAGGATGTAAACAGAGGAAAGACCAAAGAACTCTAAGTGCAATAAAGGACAAAACAGAGTTATTAGAGTTATTACAGGAATAGGCATTAAATATAAGATAGACTGTAAGAGCACTAAAAATTAAGACGAGATAACAAAGTATGTATATGGAGCTGGAAGTCATCTGTATCCGAAAGGCAAAGATTATAATAAACTACTACTACTATCTGCAAATATTGTTTCTAGAAGAGAAACTTGTTTCTACGTTCTTCATCGTGTTTTATATCGATGTTATTCGCACGATTTTCAACGAATATCGAAACACAATTGGCATTACATTATTCTCCCTTTCTTCGGTAATATGCTGCATTTTGAATTTTTTAAGTAACATTCTTAGTTTGGTTTTTATTAGTAAATTCGTCCGGTTGTCTTCGCATGGGCACCCGTTTTTCGCTCGGCACTAAAAGAGTTAAATGCTTTCGGATATTTCTTTATAAACTTGTCAAGAGTTAGTTGAATACCACCATTTTCTTTCTTTTCTTGACAGAAAGGCTTAAAAAGTTTATTATTTAAAAAATAGCGGATTGTGCGAAAATAGAATGTGCGAAAGTCGAGGGCCACCTGTATTTGTAAAAATTCGTAAGCCTAATTGCGAAGGTCACCGATCAGGAAAATTGAAAATTATTTAAGCTTGGAAAGGTAATATTGTAAATAAAATATCCTCTTAGAAGGCGTTCAGGCCAATCTGGGTAAAACGAGTGATCTCAGTTTCCTATGCTTGATAATCCTGCACAGATATCGTAGCGTTAATAAGAAAATAAAAGTGATATGGGTGAAAAATCTGGAAGAAACCTATTCTTCGCTTACTTTGCACTGCGTCTATTCGACGTGGAACTATCTTTGCAAAGTATCGAAACATTTGCGAGCGAACTGTAACGACCTTCGACTGTTCTTGGCTCGCGGTTTTCCTCCAACTTCTTGAGGGAGAGTTTGGTTATTGGAACCCTGATGTAAATTATGGGCTCTGACAGCGAGCTCACTGCCTGGACCAAGGAGCTCTGCAAGAGAGAAGTGCAGACTTGGACCACTTTCATTATCAACAACACGTATGTAGTACATATGTACAATCTCTTTTATATCTACATACTCACAGAGAATTTAAGAAACTTTAAGAAGAAAAATTGAAACAAAGAATTTTGAAATTAATTTCTTATCATTGTTGATGAGAAGTGAATAATTAACTAAATCATAATTATGTTATTTCAAAGTGTGAACGATATTAGGGCATATTCGATATTAATTAACTAGAAAGTGTATTAATTCTACGAATATTTCTTCTACAAACCATCGCCATTTTGGTACTTTCGACAACTTTTGAAAGGAATAAAAATGGTCTCGGAGAATCAAGGGGAAAAATTAAAATAAAAACTTTAAAAATTAATTTCTTGTCATCGATGATGAGAAGTGAATAATTAACTAAATCACGATTATTATGTTATTTCAAAGTGTGATCGACATTAGAGTATGTTCGATATTAATTAGCTTGAAATTTTCGAAACTTTCGAAATCCCGAATTTCGAACTTCATTCGAAGCTTCGATCACCTAAATGCAACCTGAAAAATACTTTCGTATCGATCGTTGAACAAGGAATTAAGCATTAGAGTGATTCGCGTCATACTGGAGTCTACTGCAATTCCATCGGTTTCGACAAATTCTCGCGCGACGAACTTTCGCAATCGAAAGCAGCCATTAACATTAAAAGATAAATAATTAAAAAAAATAAAAATAAAAAGAGAGAACAACACCGTACCTACACAAATCGATAAAACCCGAATCCCTCGGTCCGATCATGACGAAAACAAGAACGTGAAAAATATTCGTACACGTGATCTCACAGAGGCATGTCGAGAATAGGAGCTTGCTCTTCCGCTGTTCGAGATGCAGGGAAGACTGTGCTAACAAGGCTCTTTAGGTTGGAGCATGGCCTGCAGGTCGCGAAGCGTTCCTTTGAAATTACAAGGAAAACAAAAGGAACTGGACCGGGAGAAAGAGTGGAAGATCGGTAGGCGAATGGAGGAGACGAAGAATTACAAGGGGAGAAGGTTAATAAAATTTAAGAGACCAGACGAGGAAGATCAGAAGATAAAGAACGACGGCGAGATAGAGGCGAATCGGATGAAAGAGAGAAGAGAAATACGATAATGTACTTTCGCGTAGGCTCGTGGAAGTGGAAGGCAACCCTGCGGGTAGCCAATCAAATAAAGTAGTCTGAGGTTGCTTTGCCGGATGCAAATTCGACCCCCGTGGGCTTTCTGTTTTCCCCTCTACCCCGCCCCCATTCTCACCCTTCTCCTCGCTGCGCTACTCGCCCTTCAGCGATGGATAAATCTGTACACGAGCTTCCGGGACACACGAAAATCCTCCGACTGCCCACCGATACCGTGCACTCCCCTTCCTGCATTGTTCACGAGGTGAACCCTTTTCAATCTCGATCTGGAGAAAGCTGTCCGTTCGTTTCTTCCTCGAGATCGGCGCACGACTTCCGTGAGAAGAGATTTGACGAAAAGGTGAGCTTGCTGTATAGACAGGCTGCGAAGATCGGCAAGGTATGCAAAGAATTTTTCTCGGTGAAAAATAAGAGAAAAACGGAGAGCTAGAAATTAAACGGTCAGATAGTATAAAAATTTACAGAATGTCAGATGAGCGAAAGAAATAACGATAAATGTACGATTATAAAGTAGATTTTGAAAAAGATTATTTGACCCCGCTTGGTACGTTTAGTGTTAACCGAGCCTCGAAGAATCGAGATAGCAACGAAATAAATAAATAAATAAATAAATAAATAAATAAACAATAAATGTACGATTATAAAATAAATTTTGAAAATGGTCATTTGACTTCGCTGAGTACGTTTAGCGTTAATCGAGCCTCGAAGAATCGAAATAGCAACGAAATAAATAAATAAATAAATAAATAAATGAGCAATAAATGTACGATTATAAAGTAGATTTTGAAAAAGATTATTTGACCTCACTTGGTACGTTTAGTGTTAGTTGAGCCTCGAAGAATCGAGATAGCAACGAAATAAATAAATAAATAAATAAATAAATAAATAAATAAATAAATGTACGATTATAAAGTAGATTTTGAAAAAGATTATTTGACCTCGCTTGGTACGTTTAGTGTTAGTCGAGCCTCGAAGAATCGAGATAGCAACGAAATAAATAAATAAATAAATAAATAAATAAATGAACAATAAATGTACGATTATAAAGTAAATTTTGAAAATGGTCACTTGACTTCGCTGAGTACGTTTAGCGTTAATCGAGCCTCGAAGAATCGAAATAGCAACGAAATAAATAAATAAATAAATAAATAAATGAAGAATAAATGTACGATTATAAAGTAGATTTTGAAAAAGATTATTTGACCTCGCATGGTACGTTTAGTGTTAGTCGAGCCTCGAAGAATAGAGATAACAACGAAATAAATAAATAAATAAATAAGTGAACAATAAATGTACGATTATAAAGTAAATTTTGAAAAAGGTTATTTGACCTCGCTTAGTATGCTTAGTGTTAATCGAGCCTGGAAGAACGAGATAGCAACGAAATTATGGAAACATCTTTCGCTTATTCTTTCTGTATTTTGGAATTTTGCCAATTAAAAAATATAGGTTAATTATATTTGGTCTGACGATGTTTCTACTAATTTATCAATGTATAATTTGATTATATAAATTTCTTGTAGGCGAATTTATCTAAAACAATGAATATTTACAGGCTTCAAATAGACTCACGCCACTTTCATAATTAGTCAATTGTAAAAATCATTTAATTTCAATTTCGAAAAATTAAATATCACTTAAAATATATTTCGTATAAATCCAATTTTGTTTATAAATAATAACGAAAAATAATATAATTAACCTAATATAATTAACCTATATTTTTTAATTGGCAAATATGCTAATCTTTAATTTTCTCGAAACTCGAAACAATTGAAAGTGGACTTGCACCACTGTCAAAATAAACGGTCCATATTATAATTTTCAGTATTTCTCGAGACGAATGCAACCTGTGCAAATGTCACGTAAGAACTCGTATAATGCATCCTTTTTTTTTAAAATACAGAAGAAGATATTACATTTCTTCTCTCTCTTTTTTTTTAATTTTTAAGAATTTAAATTGAAAATTGCTGACAAAATGATAACGTGGGTATGAGACCATGAATCGACGAAATTTTGGTTTTTGAGAATGAAAAGGTCCCTTGTTTATTTTACATACACGCATACACTGTCGTATTAGGTTCGGAATATAAATAAATAAAAAGCATGATTTTTGGTATATTTATGGTAATATTCCTCAAAGATAGTACTTCTTTTCCTAATATTTTTATCGCCTGCACTTTACAGAGGTAACCTTGCTTTGTAAAATCAAATTTTATTTATAATCGTATGATCTTCTGCTTGACAAGATGAATCGCTTTGAAGTTACTCGAGAAACACTGAAAATCTCAGGATGTGCCATTATTTTGTCGCGCACTGTAGATGTTTTATTTATTTTTATACTTTCGTGTATATGGTATACTTATTTTTGCAGGATTCAAAGAAAATATAAGTCAGATATATTACAATGCCACTGTACAGTGAAGCTGTATTTGTTCTCCACGTTTTTCTCTTAAAGCATATACGCAGTATTGCATTACTGTAACACGAGTTTTATTCCTTTGCTGCAAATCAATTTCTATGCGACTCTTTCATGCGATTCTTTTACACAAAGAGAAAAACAAGTGTATCAATCCATTGTAAAAGAGTAGAGCAAAAATAAAAGTTCAAGAAAATACGATTTAAAAAGAAAATAAAATAAGAAAATTTGAAGAATTATTAAATATTAATATTCTACTAATTAAGAAAAAATCCTGCAGCCACGAACTGATAATGCCAATAAACTATAATAATAAAGTATTATTTTAAATGAGAAATAGTAAATAAACATTCTACTTTAGCTCCTACATATCCAATATTTTATTTGTCAGAAAATATCTACTTATGAGAATAAAATATTTTATTCATCGCGAACAAATTGTAAAATAATATTTTATTTGAGAACACCGAAAGTATTTGTGCCATAGCTTGGAATATTTTATTCGTTTCATTCATTCGTATCTGCAAATGTCGATTTATCACTTTCGAAATTTATTTTCACATTAAGAACTGTCAGAAATATAATACATATTCACGTCTTACTTACGTAAAAGCAACTTAAATTATCGAAATAAAATATTTACTTCGTGCCTCAAACTAAAATTACCAAAACAAAACATTTTATTTATCAAAAATTAGATTCTTACTCGTAATACTACTTTATCTAAATTGCAAAGAATGCATTATCGATCATTTGAAGTATGTTCCCAATAAATATTACCAAGCTCTGACCGTGTCGAAACCGAACGCCATCTTCATCAAGCTGATCCGGGAGCGAAGAAATCCCTTCGACGCCTGCTTAATTCTATGCACGAAATCCAAGCGACTAACGCAGCGCGTGGACACCCCCTATCGATTGAACCGTGTACCCTCAGGTTCAAAACATCCTCGACCAGGGCGTGTCCGTGCGTAGATGTAGCGGCGAGCGTGGAGAGCGCATCGAATCACGGGTCTCGTCCCTAATTATGTCGTAATGAAAATAAATCGTTACGTTTGTACGACTGTCGTGTCCCCTCAGACGTTTTCGCAACATCACTCTCCCGTTTCGTTTCACCCCTTTCTATCCCCGCGACAGGGTGAAAAGGATTTCCTCCATCTTACGCGCGACCTGCCGGCCGCCTGCCTCGAACTCCGCCACGCCACCTGTTTGATTCTATCCGAAACCGCTATCTATCCGTCTAATTCGGCGCTTCCACGCCTCGCACCCTACCGGAAGCCGCGTCTTCGACAGGATTCGACCTACGACTCGTACCCGGCGCTGTCTCGCTTCAACAATCAATTCCAATTTCACGGGAATCTCTTTTAAATCTCGCGTTCTCCGTGTTTCGCCGGGACCCGAGGTTTTCACGACCAGAGGAATTCGACGATCGGAACGATACCAACTCACTGCATCGATCATCTGCGCAGCAATTTCGTTTTAGGGGATCTCGAATTGGCGTCGGTGTTCGTTCTACTTTTTCACCAAGTCCGAAAATTCGAAAATTCGAAAGGAGTGACCGTGTACGACCGAGAAGGCTTCTTCCTGTCGACGACGAGAAAGGCAGTCTCGTAGTTTAAGGGCTTTCCCCGGTTTTGTATATTTGACTTTCATTTCGTCGCGAAATTAAGGAATCTGGGTAAATTAAATAATTAAATTTGATAGACTATAAAATTAATTTGGTGATTTTGCATTAGAGCGGAAACAAAAGGGGCATGAACACAAGACAGTAGTGTCGATAATTTTTTACCAATACATATGAAGCTACAACTAAGTGACAGTTATATATATAAATGTACGTACATAGGGAAGATTTCTTCTAAATCTTGTTTTCTAAATGGTAATTAAAAATGACAGAAACGTTGGAAAATTTTGAGAATAAAATTAAAACGATGTTTCAGCTGAGACCAAACAGCCAAACTCGAGGAAAGTCCCTAAACTACAGAATTACTCTACGAATTACTATAAAGTAACACAGACGAAGATCCGGAATTGCAACACCTTTACGTTTATTTATAATATATCAATAAGAATAGCAGTAGCATAATGATAATAATCGTAATGTAATATTATGTACAACCAACCATGAAAGAAATAATAAGAAAAAGAAACGACTTTTACGATGCAAATAGTTTAGGAAAATATTTTACACAGACGGATCGAATTCGAAACGTTAAAACGATGATTGATCTTCGTGTTCTCTCTTCCTTTCCTTTCTCCTCGGCCTGTTACTATACTTTACAACTTCTAATGTGTCCTCTCGCTGATCTTTACACGCAAGATGTACACAGTGCTCCAATGTTTCGAATACCATGGACACGGGTATTTTTTCACAATAAATTTACATATACACGATAGAAGAACGTTTATGGTAAAGAATAAATATTTATATATATATATGTATATGTATATGTATATATGTGCACTAAGTATCTTTTAACACGTTCTGTCGCCAGTTAATCCTGACATGGCTTACCACTACCAGTTAAAATTTGATTCCTTAAATCGATACTCGATAAGCGTTAAAAATCACGATCACCACTGGTAGAAAGGCTCATCGAAACGAGAAGAAAGAAGCGAATAAGAGGAAACACGATCGGCTGGCACAGAGATCTCTAACGTATTCGCAGCGTCGCTTCATCTCGGATACGCGATAAAATGGTAGTATTTACCATGACCAACCACGTTCGGCCGTGTCAATATGGAGATTTCACATCGATCGAGGTAAAACATATAAAAAGTAAAATATATTTCCATTAATCCACTCTCTTCTCGTTCGCTTCGTCCCCCTTTCGCCGTTTCAATCGAGAGTCTCTGATCTCGCGTAACATGGAATAACTTCAACGTTTCGCGTGACACCGGCGCATCTTTAGCGTACCACAATTCCCTTGCTCAACCAAGTCCCCGAGTCGTAACAAAATGTTGCACAACTTGCCGCGAGATAGAACGTTCACACGTTTGCACAACGTACAAAGCCTTTGGTCCGCGCGAACGACGCTGCGAAGACTCGCGGTTGACAGCAGATGGCTCGGTCACTCTCAGGAAATCGCGATCCCGTCGAATCTGAATACATGGATCAACGCGATCGATCTATCAACAGTTGCCAAACTGTGATCCGGAGAGAAAAACGCGAAATTTGACGACTCGGTTCAGAGGGAACAGGTAACATCGCATTGAGGAGTTAGGCAAAGTGAGACACGGAGAAAATTCGAAAATTCGGCTTCAGATGCTTCGCTATGGCTAACATTCGTCCAGATGGGTAAAGTCTATTTGCACGTGACGTGGAATAAACGCAAAGGAGCGAGAAAGGAAGAATATCGGCTGAAGGAACTGGAACTTGTCGCGTCCGGGAACTGTGGTCTCGCTAGTCCACGTCATTGGATACAATGATCGTATACCGAGGGAACGAACGGTAGATAAAAATCGTACGTATCGAATTCGCTTGATACACTGCGAATTGTCTGTGTGGTTCTCTAAAATTCTCAACGGGAATTATCAGTAATGGTGATAACAACGGCAAGGTGCGGTCCGACGAAAGCTTCGTGCAGATTTGTCAATAAAAAATTTCATCGTACTCGAAGTCAATTTCCCGATACTGTTCGTACAGTTGCGATGTATACAATGAACTTGGAACACGCTTCTTGCGCTTTTTCCCGAGTTTCGCGTTTCCTCCCCGACCCCGAGGACACGAGATACCGCGTACGTTAGCCTGACAGGCAGAAGGAGTATATTTTCAAGCGATCTGGTACCATGCGCGATGAAATCCAGTCACTGGCTATCCCGTTTCACGCGTCCTGGACCCCAAGATCCCAGGTTACTCGTTAAAACCTAACATCTGCCAGCTATCGCTGTCAAACTACCCCTACGTTTCCCATCTCTTCGATTTGCTTTCAGCTTTTGTCAAATGATCAAATTTTCAGAGCTTCGACATCGATCGATTATAAAATAAACGCTGTAATTAGATCCCTGACATAATCCACGGAGTCAAGATGGCTGATCTCTGCTCCGCACGATTGTCCGCCAAGTCCCGAGGTCTTCAGCCCCAAGACGTTCTATTTGCAGATGCAACCACGTTGAGATGACAACCTCTTCTCTTCCGGACTACCCTAACAGCAATGTGCAACTGGCACGGCTCGGGGCGTTCAGTGTTCCTCTACTTGTCTTGACAGGATGTCGCTTCCTTCCACGTCGTCTCGGTAGCCTCGATCATCTCGAAGCCTTCCAAGGTAGAGGCATCGGTCGATGATCTATTGTCCCCGATCTTCGAGGAGGACGCGACGTTACCAGATATCGCTGCTTCTGTTTTCGGCTCCGTGCTCGCCTCTGCGACGGTATTCGAATCCGGCGCTGTTGACTCCGACGGGCTCTCTGCTGCTAAGATTCAAAGGAACGTTCAGCAGAACCGGGTGTTATGGCTAAGAGAAGCAAGACAGAAAGCGACAGGAAGATTAAAAGACAACACCTCGTGGCCAATTAGCAAACTGGATCAATCGTGGCTGGACTCTTTTCGTGAACGGAAAGGTAAGTCGATACGTTTAAGCATCGTAGCCGATTATTCAAACAATGTCAAGGAACTCCCGGAAAACATGGAAATTACGTGTACGCGTGTGTACATTGTCGATTTTATTCTTCCTAGAGGATCAAGTTTGTCGATGAAATGGAGAAACATCTGTGACGATGTGCACTGTGCACGAGTGCAAAAAGTAAGCACAAAATGATAAAATTAATACTATTCGGGAAGGAAATGCAGGATTCGATGAATTATAACAAATTTCAAGTGCTTCAAGCAACGAGAGAGTACAGAGACCGATGAATATAGCAGATCGACGTTGATACGAAGTTAAATATACACAGGTTTCATTGCACGATGTGGACGGACCATTTTCAGAATGCACAATTAATTTTGACAAATTACAGTCACCAATTAACGATTTCGATTATAAAAAAGTTTAACAGGCGAATTTAAAAGGTATTTCGAATTTCAATGCATTAATATAATTGCGAAAAGTATTGTCAAATCCATGCAAATGTGGTACTGCGAGCTGTGAAGGACTCTAGCGAAGGAAATATTGGGTTGGCAAGAAAGTAATTTCGGTTTGCACCAGTAAATAATGTTATGCTTGTTTAGTTATTCTTTTGTCAAAGTTAGAATTTTTTTCTTTTCAGATGTGGCAGTCGATACCTTTAGGTTGCTATTTCGTGAAATTCCGTGTAATTTCGTTTATAACTGTCAGTTCACGGTCAGTCTTAACATGGAGTGCGAAAATAAGCATTTTCGACGCATTTTACTTTTTTATTTTCATAAAGGCAAGAATGCGGCTGAGGCTCGCAAAGAGATACGAGAAGTTTATGGTGTTGATTGTTTAACAGAACGCACGTGTCAGAATTAGTTTAAAAAATTTCGTTCTGAAGATTTTTCACTGAAAGATACCCACAACGTTCTGGTCGAGCTTCTGAGATTTACGCACTTGGTTAAGTTTTTGCAGATGAGGACCAGAAATTCTATGAGCGCGGGATCACGAAGTTGCCAGAAAGATGGCGAAAGGTCATCGAATAGAATGGAAGATATTTGACCGATTAAAGTTCATTTACTGTATAGAAAAAATTGAGTTTTATTTCACACTAAAAAACCGAAAGTACTTTCTTGCCAACCCAATAGTATTAACACTTTGACTGTCACGTTGGTCATGTATGATTGGTCACGGTTTCTCCTGTGACGCAATAATATAGTACTTAGTAGAGCACTTAATAGCTGGACACACGATCAAATCTAATTTCTTCGTTCCTAGAGTACAATAACAAATGTTTCACGAACGTTTCAAAAACAGAACCACCGATTGGAAAATGATACGAGCTGTTTCCTATAATCAGTTTAAAATACATCCACGTACTGCGTTTTCGATAATGTTACAGAAAATATTACGCGTCACGCGTTTTGTTCGGTAGTTGGCGCGAATTATGATTGTCGAAATATATTTTTCAGCGAAATGGAGATTATACGACGGGATTAAAAGGGAGAACATAGATGCGGTGATAAATGAACAACAAGAGGGTGAGAAAAAGCGGTGCGTAAGCGTATCAGAAAACAGCGTTGTCTGCTTATGAGAGCGGAGCTATTGAAGCGGACGTATGGCTGCAAAGAGTCTTCTATGAAAATTAATATTGTGCGAAGGGATCGATGAAATGCGACTGAAGTACGACGGATATTCGGCGAAATTACGAAGTATAAAATTACTTGCACGGCAAGATTTGGCGGTCGAAATGCGCGCTGCAAAAAGATCATGGCGTGGAGGAATATCCGACGGTGGGGCTGGATCAAAGCAGAAATGATAAATACCGCGATTGAATTCGTTCGAATATGGAAAGAACACGGATCGCAAATGAATTCCCACATGCGAATTTGTTTACCCCGTTAATTGAACCGTGGAGCGTTATTTCCGGTAAAAAATATGCGCGTTACGTATGCAGAAATTATTCCAAGTATCGGTTTTACTCGCGGAGAGGATCGGTGAATAACGTAACAAATAAAGTTGAAAAGGAGAAAGATTACCAGTGGCAACGTTGAATCAGCCCGGAGTGAAATGCGATCATAAAATATCCTTCAGCGAATAACGCTTCGCAATGGCATTTGTAACAAGACCTACAAACAGTACGTCCAACTTTGTAAAATAATTCGAACTGGTTGCTTTTTTCTTCACTCCGATGAAATTAATAGCGTTCTGTTTGCAACGAAAACAATCGGGATAAATCAACGAATTTTAACGAAAACGGAAAACCTACCCATCGGACAACGCGGTGGTATTAAAATCATTTATTTCGAAGTAACTTCGCGAGTTAAATATCCAAATGGGGGCACGGAGGAATTATTTTATAAGAATCGGTCAAGCAGTCCCGAATTTTTCTGTTAGAAATTACGACAAAATTTGGTGTTTTAGAAAATTCGAATTCGCACGATTTTGCAGAAAATCGACGGATATATTATATTTCCTAGAATAATTAATACTGTCAATACTATACATGACCGATTAAGTGACAGGATTTAAAGAGAAAAATAAAAAGAAAAATTGGAAAAAGGACTTTAAAAATGATGAAATAAAAGTATTAAAAAACTGATTACACATATCAAAAATAAAATCACGAATTACGCGAATAACAGAGTGGTAACATTCCAAATATCTATATCAAGTATTTATAAATTAATTTAGTATGTTCTTCCAAATAACGCCAATAATAAATGGCTAATTAAGACAAAATTTGGAAGAAGGGATAGGGGGAGAAGAACCGGAATCTAGAATTTTAACTTCGAGTAATTAACAATTTCCGAAAAATTAATAAAAAAAAAGATTGTTTAACGACACACTGAATTATGCTTATGCTAACGTTATACAGACATCACTGATACAACCATTGTTGTTTGTACTAAAAATCATAAGTATTATAAGTATCATATATATATACTATGCAGTGACATATATATATATATATGCTATTACAGTGTGATTTAATTCTGAAATATGTATCATATATATACTACTTATGATACTTATGACTCTTAGTAATAAGTATAGTATAGTAATAAGTAATATAGTAATAGTAGTAGTATAGTAATAAGTATATCTATCAAGTAAAGTCACGTCTGTGTAACGTTCGCATAAACAGAGTTGAATGTGTCGTTAAACAATTTCTTTTATTTTATATATATATAAATATTAAATAACATTAAATATTAAATAAATAAATAAATATTAAATACATATATATAAAATAAAAGATATATATAGCTATTTTAATTACCACCGTCATCTTTGCAAATGCAGAGCAATACAGTTGCTCACACCTGCCAGGTTATCCCTGATAAGAAAAAGGTATATACGAATTTTGGCTAACACTTTACAACGTAATACATATTTTCCAGGGTGTTCCCAGGGTAAAACAAGGTAACAAAGTGGTTGTCAAAGATTAATACGAGATTAGAACGAAAACAAAGGGAAATGGAGAACAGCGAACGGGATCGACATTCACATGCAGGTAATTAATTCGAGGGAAATGCATGATCTAAAAGCTATCGCGTAACGTAAATCATTCCTGCCTTCGTTACTTTGTTCGTCGGCCAATGAAGTAGTTTCCATTGCGGGTTCAACTTGCTCCTCTGCGTGAGCATCAGGAGCAGCCGAGTCCGACTCATCCTGCGGTGGACTCGGGAGTGTCTCTTGTGTCGGTTCAGGTTCCCTGACAATCGTCGACTCTCGTGCTGGTGAAGTTTCAGGTATTGGTGCCATACTGGTCAATGCCTGATTTATACTTGGCGAAGGCTGCGCGGGTGTGGGTTCCGCCATTCCAGCCTGCGGATGATTGCGGAATAGAAGGTTCTGTAATTGATCCTGCTGCAGGATCACGGGCAGCTCGTAGTGATGAAAGAAGTATAGCATCGAATGCTGAAATTGTAATAAAAAGAGATCGTGATAGTTCGTTAAACTAATTAATCATTTCAATGCCTAATGCTAATTTCACTTGCGCTTCGGCCTCATGCACTTTTATCGATCACCTTGATCCTTTGCACTTGAAGATTCTTTTGCTATAAAAATGCGATTCGAATAATCTCTTAATATTTTACTAACAAAATTCCTATATGTAATAATTATTTATATTTTTGTGTTCTTTCTGTGATAAATAAGATTGCTATAGAAAATTGTTTTCCTTAGATTGTATTCTTATTATTTTGTAACAAATATATAGTAGAATAAGAAATTGTAAAAAATAAATTTCTTTATTAAGAAATTTGATTTACAATGGTTTATTTACAACATTTTCATGGGCGAATAATGAGTAATGAAAATAAAAAATAGATTGAAGAAAAGAAAATTTTGTACACGTTAAGACGAGTTAAATATAATTTTGATCGTGTGAAAGGTGAACCGTATAATTATAATATTCGACAAGAATTCATGACGAGTTAGACTCGTTATTATAGTGCAAAGAGGTTAACAGAAATAACCATATGTCCCTATAGGAAAATATAGTATTTATGCCGAAGTAATTTTTAGGGCAGATTTTTTACTCGATTTTAATCGACTGTATATGTGTTATTTCATAATATTTTGTAATACATATAATATTTACTATATATAATATTTGATATTATATATACAATATTTATTATAATATTTAATATATTATAATATTTTGTAATATACAGTATACAGTGTGTTCATCCTATTACTAACCCAGGATTTTTCAAAAATTAATAAGATTAAAGGAAAATGAGAGAAGATAATATTTTACAAATTTTTATGTCCAATAGGACGATGTAAATCAATTAACATATTAACATTACATTTTTCGTTTCATCCTATTTTAATTTACATTATTTTCCGAATAATATATCCTGTATATATATACATTACTCTTTTTATTTTATTTTATTTTAATTTATATTATTTTCCGAATAATATAAAAAGGGTAATATAAAGATAAAATAAAAAGAATAATGTCAAATATATATATATATTTACACTCAAAGTTTCCTTTTATATAGTTATAATATACCTATGTATCTAATATTTGTTCTAATATTTCATGTTTCGTTACGTTATTTTAATAACGTATTTCAATAATATTAATTATAAATCTTTAGAATATATTAGGTGAAGTAAAAAGAAATCCATTATTTTTGCATGAAATTGAGTATAAAAATAATGGATTTCTTTTTACTACACCTAACATAATGAAAGACGAAGTAGGTTAACAATATTGGCCACCACCTGAATATTCCAGTATTTGTATTTATAAAAATAATAGATTTCTTTTTACTTCACCTAATATATATATATATACCGCAGAATTTTTCAAACGTTTAGAATAATGAAAGGAAAAAATATCTCGAACGAAAATAAATTAATATCCAATTAACTACAAACGCGAATGTTTCAAAAAAATGTTCAAAGACATTCTTCGTTAAAAATTCAAAATCATCTTGACGTTTTTAAATACCATATTGCGATTTTACCGCCAGGGCAATGTAGCTGGTGAAAAAATAAATTGCACGACTTACTATACCGCGATCGATATATATTTGCTTTTTTAAATTCGAAATGAAACGTTAGCAAGAGAAGCTTCGTCAAATTACTCAAAGAGACTTACACTTTCAAATTTAATTAACAGAATGAGCGTTCTTTTTCGTTCTACTCCGTTACGGATCCCTTTATTAAAATAATTTATGTCGGAAGATACTGAAACTAAAACACGAAAAACTTGAATATGAATATCGTTGAATAACAAAGCGAAACTTTGTTCGCAGCGAAATTGCATAGCGAGTGATATAAATTTTTACTCGAACTTTGCATCGCGTCGTACGAAATATTACAATCCGCGACTTACCGTGGATTTCAACTTACAAATTAAATTTAGCATTATACGCTGTATTCCAAGAGGTACATACGCCGATGAGACGCGAAAATGGGAATACGGAAGACGCAATAATTAACACGGAGGCAAACACGTGCTTGGAAAATCCGCGGTAACTCGATTAACAAACACACGTTCGACGAATCATTGATTCGATTGGGTATATGAAAACGATCCATAATTAGTTTGCGAATTTATAGCGGCCGCTATCGAAAGTGTTAGATGGAACATGGGGTCACACGAGCTCGTGATAACGCTTGTTTTGCGAGCAGCGCGTGTGCGTGTGCTTCTGTGCGTGTTGTGTGCGTGAGTGTCGTTTCTGCCCAGCAAATTTATATGGAAATTCGCCAAATTTGTTCTATACCGTTTCTCTCGTTCTCCCAGTGTCCTTCGGAGCCCCTACATCGTACCGTCTCTCTTTCTCACCCCCTGCCACCCTGCCACCCCCGTGCCCTTATTCGTAGTGCAAACGTTCCACGCGTGCATATGGGATATGAATAATTTTTGAATACTTTTCGACAAATAAGAAAATTTATGCGGATGCAATCGGGCAAGATTGACTATTTTCCATTCATCGGGATACGCTATTGGAAAAATTAGGATGGCTTGTTTCATCCGGATCGGTGTGAAAGAGCCTGTAGACTGTGAGAAATCATGAGACGATTGATGATGATTTTTAAGCTTCAGACGTGAGGGATGAAGACGTGGGATGTATCGAATGTTAATTATTACTGGATATATAATGGGATTAAATTGCAACGGAAGCTCCGTTATGCGAACACCTGTTACGTGGATGTTCTATTACACGAGCAGTGTACAGTATGTGCTATTGAGGAGTTTGATAGTAGTATCCTCTTGTGCACAGACCAATTTAGAGCAGAGCAAACATTTCTATTCGCAAATATGATGTATCGGTAATGTAGGGTGAGAAATAAAAGGGGAAGGAGGGAAAGGGCATGTATAACTATGGATTCATACTCTCGTCATTCAATTTAACAGCGTTAGAAAGAAGAAGAGAAATTTCTGATATTCTTTTTGTATATAAAGTGTTCAAGGATCTTATAAATTATATATAACATACAACAGAATATAATATAATATAACATTAATTATCTTATTTTTAAAAATACACGTATGATGTGTAATGAAATGATATATTTATTTACCATTTAGCAATTTTGGTTAGTTTAAAATCGCAATTTTAAACTAACTCAAACTATTAAGTATTCCTACGTTTAGCTTCACGACATATTGGGCAACCTGAGTCAGTTACCTGTGATAACTATGAATTTATACTCTCATCACTCGATTTAACAACGTTAGAAAGAAGGAGAGAAATCTCTGATATTCTTTTTGTTTATAAAGTGCTCAATGGTCTTATAAATTGTTTTGATATATTAGAAAAATTCTCAATCAATGTTCCAACTTTTCATTTAAGGTGATACAACTTTCTTCATATACAACAAGATAAAATCACTTTTGCATACCACTCAGGTATTAATAGAATGATTATTAATGTTAGCAACACTTATCCTACCCTAGGTCTATTCAGCCAATCTCTTCACTCTATAGAACAGCTACTACATCGCACCTCTCTGTAAAAAAAATTAAAAAAAAAAAACATCGGAACCATCGAATAATGGAACGATGGAACAGTGAAACCATCGAACAGTGGAACCATCGAATAATGGAACCATCGAACAGTGGAACCATCGAACAGTGGAATGATCGAACAGTGGAACGATCGAATAATGAAACGATCGAATAATGAAACGATCGAACAGTGGAACCCTCGAACAGTGGAACCCTCGAACAGTGGAACCCTCGAACAGTGGAACGATCGAATAATGGAACGATCGAACATTGGAAAGATCGAATAATAGAACTACCGAACAGTGGAATCATCGAACAGTGGAACCATCGAATAATGGAACGATGGAACAGTGAAACCACCGAACAGTGGAATCATCGAATAATGGAACCATCGAACAGTGGAATCATCGAACAGTGGAACCATCGAATAATGGAACGATGGAACAGTGAAACCACCGAACAGTGGAACCATCGAATAATGGAACCATCGAACAGTGGAATCATCGAACAGTGGAACCATCGAATAATGGAACGATGGAACAGTGAAACCACCGAACAGTGGAATCATCGAACAGTGGAACCATCGAACAGTGGAATGATCGCACAGTGGAACGATCGAATAATGAAACAATAGAATAGAGGATCGATCGTATAGCGAAACATTCGAATTGCCGATACTAATGTTTTCACCGTATTATTAAACTCTTTTATCCATATAATCTATCGTAAATTTCGAAACGACTTTTCGTTCTTTTGTTTGTACAAATCCATAAAAAGATCGTAAGATTAACTTATTTACAATATCTCTTATTAAGCAGAATATGACACTTTTATCCTACCTTCTGACTCAAGTTTTAGGTTCAATAACCGATAGAATTAATCTTGCTACTCGAGATAAAAACATATCCGATAAGATAATTATCAAAATAACTAATATCTCGAGAACAACAATGTTGCGATATACGCATTACCAAAAATGGGCAATATCCAGTCTCATAACCTCATCAAGTTTAAAACCTTGCCAACGCTTCGGTACTAACGTTAAAAACCACCTTCCACTAGTCATCTCATTATTCAGTTCACACTGGACACACTATAAATCGTTCATTCGTAAATAGAAAAACTGACGAACAATTTCTGAAAAATTCGCGAACAGAGTTTGCATGGTATCTACAATTTAATTCGCGAACAGCTCGCGAGTTAAACCTAAGCTATCACGAATCCTAAATCTTATATCCTTTAATAGTTTATCTATCGTTTAGTATATGAAATATCTACATCATAAAAATTCCTTCTAATTCTTTGAATTTCTAAAAATTCAGATATTCTTACTTCCAAAGCAGTAATTACAATTATTTATAAAGAAATTAATACCCCAAGATTCTTAAATAGACTCTTCCTTTTGCCAATTGCTGTCAATTGTCAATATTTTGCGAAGACTTCGGATTCCTCCAAATAATCACGATATTGGACAAAATTTAACGTCAGCAAATCGATAACGAGTGGTAACTAAGAGCTAAATCGAAGTTCCAAATTAATCAACAACTTCTTGCCTTTATTGTTGTGAATATATCTAAAACTACAAATTGCAGATCTTACCGAATGTCAGTCGGTTCCTATACTGTCATTTCGCCATCAATCGTGACGCTAAATGCAACAATCTCTAAACCAGTTATAGGAATCGACTGTTCCATCTCTCGAGCAGTCAGTTTCCTCTCTTCGCTGTCAAGTTCATAGCTCGCTGATCCACACTGCACGCAAACAGGTTCGATCTGTTCGCGATCGGCAGAATGGATTCGGTATAACAGCCTCGATCGAGATCGCTTGAGGCGATATAAAAACTCAGCGAAGACCCTAAAACTAACATAGAAACGAAACGAGTAAGCCAATAACTGAACGGAATCAGAGTCGAGGCTGAGAGGAGACTAGAGAAACAGGAAGGATTGAAAGGTGAAGCCGACAGGTGCATAATGGAAGACCGTTTCCAAAATATGGAAAATAAATATCTCGAGGTCAGATCGAGATCTGTTATCGACATGATGGAAATGGCATACGTGATGATTTATCCGGTACAACGAATCGAGTCTGTATATATCTAAAGGAAGATAATGTCTAATCGACTCATGGGATTGGATAAGTGGAGCTGAGCTGGCCAAGTTCGTGGAAAAATACCTGGGTAAATATCTGTATAAAGGAGATCTCGCCGATTTTAATGACCTTGGAGTCATTAAAAGGAGTTTTGATCATCAAGCACTCTATTTTGAGTAGCTTGAATCTATACCGATATTAGGCTGTCGCTTCTGAGATATTTGCAAGAATGGTATCCATTTAATTTAAGAATTAGACTTAACCTAATTAAATTTAATTTTGAATTTTAACTTGGATGGTGAGGAACACTTATGTAGTCTAACTTGACTTACACGGTAGTTTAAGTTAGTTTAGGTTAAATATGTAATTCACTGGTTGAAATAGGTAATATTATTCTTCTAAGTTGAAATTCAAGATCAGGTTAGTCTAAATTGTTATAAATATATCTTCACTGGAGTTCAACCTTCAATTAATGACGTATCTCTCTGCTATAGTATATACAATATAATATAGTATGTATTATTCGTGATTTTATTATATTACAATAATTTAAAAACAAGAAATATATTCTTTATTGATAATCGAAGCGAAACTAGGCTTTCAGACAATGTCCACTTAACTCACTAGCGCCACCACGGCCCTTATTTGTAACAAATGTACGCATCAACCAAGTATCGTATATAAAATTTTACCGATATAATCTCAGAATTGCAAATTCAAGATCAGGTTAGTCTTAACCTTCAGTTAACGATGCATCTCACTGCTATAGTATATATAATGTAATATAGTATCAATTATTCGCGATTTTATTATACTAATCTGATAATCTACAAACAAGAAATATATTCTTTATTGATAATCGGATTGAAACTAGGCTTTCCAATGATGTCCACTTACCTCACTAGCGCCACCACGGCCCTTATTTGTAACAAATGTACGCATGAACCAAGTATCGCACATAAAATTTTACCGATATAATCTCAGAATTGCAAATTCAAGATCAGGTTAGTCTAAATTGTTATAAAAATATCTTCATTAGAGCTTAACCTTCAATTAATGACGTATCTGTCTGCTATAGTACGTACAATATAATATAGTATATATTATTCGTGATTTTATTATATTACGATAATCTACAAACAAGAAATATATTCTTTATTGATAATCGGAGCGAAACTAGGCTTTCCGACGATGTCCACTTAACTCACTAGCGCCACCGCGACCCTTACTCGTAACAAATATACGCACCAAACAAGTATCGTACACACAATTTTACCGATATGATCTCAGAATTTCAAGCATTTCAGTTTAACCAACACGCGTCAGTTGTCCAACGTAGCAAATATAATTATTCCAGTGTGCATACACGATATCTTTCATCTCCAATAATTAATAATTTCCTACGTAATAATCGCAACTTCTCGGAGGTTACTCTAGAGCGTGTGCTCGATCGACGTACAGTCAAAACGAAGATTGAACGCGATCTACCCCGAAGTGAATATTTACCAATACCTAACCAAGAGGGTGCGGGCCAGAGTAAGAGGGGTTGCAGGGAAAACTAGATTTTCGTTTGCCGGATAATCAGCGCCGATG
Source organism: Eufriesea mexicana (assembly GCF_001483705.2). NCBI lineage: Eukaryota > Metazoa > Arthropoda > Insecta > Hymenoptera > Apidae > Eufriesea > Eufriesea mexicana. The sequence goes on from NW_016909924.1 coordinate 123,181, forward strand.
ACATCGATATCGACCCGCGTATAATCGTGCCTCGGGGCTAATCGCCACGACTCTCTCCGTCTCTCCTTCTCTCTGCAGAAAAGAAGCCAGGGATGAGAAGGCAGCAGGAGTCGAAACGATTCGGTTTAGATGATCGCGTCTTGTTGCCCGCCGGGTTTTCGAATTTTCCCGCGGCTCGGCTCTATTCATAAACTCGTTGCCGGGAAATAATTGTCGATCGTTGGCCTGGCGGCTGGCTGCTCTTGTTAACGAGTACCGCTCAATTATCGGCCGATGTTAATCGCGACTAGGACAGGAGTGAGTAACTTAATTTCACCGCGCAAGGAATATTATCGGAATTCACGTCAGTCGGAGAACTGAGCAGGTAGTTACTGCAGATTGAATATAGAACGAGACCGACAAACAACCAGCAGAAAAATATGATTTTTCAGAAAAAGAGAACCGTGAAATTGGAATTCCGCGTGTGTACTACTCTGCGTGGAAAAAATATGGCGATACTTGGGTCTGGAAATTGTGAATTTAAACGATATTTCAGGAAAGATAACAACGGTGTAAATGTAGAATCGGAACCGTGTTACGAGAGGATTAAATTGATTTCCAAATCAATTTTCTGATCGTATTAAATACGCTGCGATATTTACAATAACGATATAATTGGAAAACAAGAAATTCCGATTTTGTGATGTACGTTGATTTCAAAGATTAATTATTGCTTTGCATCTTTTTTCCCTGCGTGTCAAATTTTTGGGAATTTGAAATTGAACGTGGTTTCCGAAATAATTATTTTCGCACGAAAATTCTTCGATAATGTTTTTAAAAATTTTATGGAAGGTTTGTCATATAAATAAACAATCTATTTACGATTTTCCGATTTTCAGATTTTTCTTCTATTTGTTGTATAGAAAAATAATAACGTATTTAGGATCGTATCGAAGAAAGCGAGATTCATTAAAATATCATACATATTGAGTTTTCAAACAGTGAAAATTATGCGTTGCTCCTCTGATAATTTGAAATAATTATTTCGATACTGAATATAATTTATTCGTATTAATTTTATACCATCCAATTCGATGACATTGAGATATAGTAATTCATAGCAATTTCTTAGAAATAATTTGTCTGTCAATATTCGAGCAACTTCTCTTTGTCAATTATTAAACCGTATCAATTATTGTATTATATCGTCTCACATAGCATTATTTCTTTCAGAATATATTCACTTAATTCTTACTTTATGGTATCATAAAATAAATACTCCTAAATACACGTATAATACTCGATTCTGTTATTCATTGTATCTCTCGTCGACTAATTTCCTTTTCCATTACACTTTAATGGTATTTAATTTCTCCACACAAAATGTATATACAGCGCATACCGATCGCAGTTATTAACGCAACAGCTGGCTATTGTAACACCATTATAATAATAACTGTTAATACGCTTATCGCGACAACTTAATTATGATTCGTTGCATTATCAAAGTGCGCTATCGAATCAGATTACCTAGTATATAATTGTTGCTGGGAAAAATTCGCTCGCTGAAAAATTTAACAATGCGTTATTTATTCTCCTTTTCGGCATATCGATTCGAAGAAGAATAATATGCGATAACCATGAATAAAACATATTTCTGGCAGTGGTTTGACTCGAAGAAAAAAAAAATTTACTCTCCCGAAAGTCTGTCAATTTCTGCCACGCATTTCCATGATAATATATTACGTATTATTCTCTCGAAAATAAATCGATTCGCAGAAGAATAATACGCGATGAGATTGAACAGAGCTTATTCGCTGTAGCTTTAGGTTTAACTCGAAAAATTTATTTATTATTTCCATCTTGCGCGAATTCCGCTCGCAATTACTCGCGCGTGTTTTTTAGTAGATCATGTCCGATTGAAAATTCGTACGCAGGTAATGATAGATAATATTTGGGAAAATCCAACATACGTCGAAACTCGTCGAGTTTATAAACATACCTACTCGTCGACCGTCAATACTAACGATCATCAATATTATTACAACGCGACATAATTTCCAACTCTGTTGTGTCCCACCAAAAGATATTCCAACTCCCTCATTGTTACAATTATCAAACTTGCGACCAATAATGGCTGTTAATAATACAAACTTTAATATAGGAAAATACGAAAGAAATTCATTCGGCAAGTAGAATTTTAACCCTTTGCACTCGGCGATATTTTCGTGACAGAAAAATAGTAATTCGATAACTTTCTGTCATAAAGACGATGATATTTTTAAAAGGGTAGATAAGAAATCGTGTACAAATTAAGACGCAGAATTATTTTATTTCGACATTCCACGCATCATTGAGTAATTTTAAATGTGATATATTAATTAACATCGATCTTTAGAATTTGATTAAATGGCGACTGAAGGTCGCCTCTCGAGTGCAAAGGGTCAAAATCCGATTTTTATTTCGGAAGATACTTGGGAATACGTATTCTTTCGATTTCGTAATCCGATAATTTATCATGCTGGGTGCTTCTAAATGCAAGAGTTTCGAGATACGTGAAATATCTTCTATGAAAGCGATTCGTACATCGCCAAGTTGTTATTCAAATAACGATTTTTGCGACATCGATCGTCGATTGTATTCGCGATTTTTCCTTCGAAGGCCTTCGATATTCTCATTTTAGAACTAGTTTCTACGAATTTGAACGTGAACACCGTATCAGAGAAAAATTATTTTTAATTCGCATCGTCTTCTGTTCAAAATCCGATTTTTATTTCGGAAGATACTTGGGGAAGGTCGCCTCTCGAGTGCAAAGGGTCAAAATCCGATTTTTATTTCGGAAGATACTTGGGAATACGTATTCTTTCGATTTCGTAATCCGATAATTTATCATGCTGGGTGCTTCTAAATGCAGAAGTTTCGAGATACGTGAAATATCTTCTATGAAAGCGATTCGTGCATCGCCAAGTTGTTATTCAAATAACGATTTTTACGACATCGATCGTCGATTGTATTCACGATTTTTCCTTTGAAGGCCTTGGATGTTTTGTTTTCTGGAGCTAGTCTATAAATTTTGACGTGAACACCGTATCAAAGAAAAATTATTTTTAATTCGCATCATCTTCTGTTTAACCCTCTGCAATTAAATACAATAATTTTACTAGAACAATGTATCCTCCTGTATAAGTTTGTATGTAATTGTGCTACTTTTAGTTTTATTTTTTTAATTATTTTATTTTACAGTAATACTTCTTTATAAAGAGTGTTTACCCGTCAAATAAATAAATAAATAAAAAATAAATCATTTTAAAATTATTGGAAGCACTTTCCATTTCCTTTCTTCTTTCTTATTTTCACGTGTAGCTTAAAGCACATCCAACGAATCTTCTATGTTTATTTACTCGCAAACAAAGTCCCGAATGAAAAATTGTCACTCTACGTTTTCGATTTATTTTTTCACATAGATTCACCCATCTCCATCTCGCCTCGCCATTTAAAAAATACGCTGTATATTTGAATTTATTAATAATTGAATTTTACATTGGCAAGGAGTATCGATAGAGTTTTTGATACAAGGTTCCGTAATTGCAGATTTTTCCGCGAAATATAATCGACTTAAAAGAAAGCAGGATTATCGATATATCCGAGCAGACAAATATGATTCTCGAATATCTCGAGTGCGATCAACATTCTTCAAGATCAAATGTACTCGAGCCAATATTATCGAGATACGTACGAGGAAAGTAGAATTTAATAAGAGTAAGATCAAATGGTATTATATCTGCTCATTGAAATCCTAAGTTGGCATTAAATTATTCTCATCGATTTAACTGTCAGGTGCACCATTCTGGTCGCCTTTACGTAACTTAACTTGGAGCGATACCGAGTTTAAACTACAATGAAACAGTTCTTCATTCGCTGTCAATACTGTTAATAGCAGATCTTTCTCTAGAATCCACTGAAATGTTTCGCAAAATATTCGCCATACATTTTATATCCTCGTACAGGCAGAAATTCCAACGTGGCTTATCAGACATATCGATTTTTCGTCTCATATCCTCTTTTCAATTTTGAATAGAAACGTAAAGGAAACATAATTGAAAAATTAATAAAATAAATTAGGAATTTTTCAATTTACCAACGGAAAAATAAATTATTAATTTACACGTAATATTAATTATCGATGGCAACCTATCATGGCCAGTCTGATAACTTTCAATTATTAATTATCGACTTTTAATTATTAATTATGAAATTCTGCAATCGGAATTATCATTTGTGTCACTTTGCAACGTTTTCTATTTTCCTTGAACTAAACGTGTGATAAATTTCTAAAATTTTCGGGAAATTTTCTATTTTCGTGGTATATTTCTTCGATGACCGATAAAACGTAACACGCAGTACGATTACGATAAATTGTTGGAAGACTTTAATAAAATACTGTACTACTGTATCGCGTTTTGGATAGATGGAATCAAGAGAGGTGGAAACAGAGAAGCAATAAAAGAGGAAAAACTTCAATGAAAATGGTATAAAAGAAGCTATAGAAAAATTGATAATACCCGTAATAAAAGAAAACTCGAAAAGTCGAGTGATCAAAGCGACAACGTTGAATGCAAAATTTTCAATCAAATTTCTAAACCCGGTTATTTAGATTAAACAATTCAACGCGAAACCTACCAGGACCGGTCAAAAGGCCAGTAAATGAAAAAGTGAAGAGAGAAAAACGAAAAAAAGAATTAAACAAGAGTAAAAAATCGAGAATTCAAGTGACCAGGAGTGCTATACCAGAACAATACAAAATTTTTAATAAAAAATTTCAAAATAGTTATCTAGGCTGTGCCGATTGGATTAGTATTTGATCGATTAAGCTCGCATAATTGCGAATAAATCGTGAGGATGAAAATCGTGCAAGAAAGTTAGATATATCGAAGAAGCTGAAATTAAATTTGTGGTAGCGGTTACATAGATATTTAAATATATATGTGTTGGGATGAGCGGAACAAGTATGCATGGAATGGAAATATCTAATGAATTCAGGTTATAATGATAAACGAGTATGCGTGTAATTATTGAGGTGTTATGTGAATTGTGTACGTTAATGTAATGTATGAAAGAAAAAAGAAAAAAAGGAGAATGATTTGGCATACGTCAGTTGCAATCGAGTATTAACCCTTTGCACTCGACGATTTCATCGTTAGAGAAGAGTAGAAAATCGAGGATTCTCTATTAAAAAACTGACGATACTTTTTTGGGCAGTAAATAAAGAATTATATAATAATAGAATTGTAGAGTTATTTGATTTCGATACCTTGCCCACTGTTACATTACGTTAAATTTGATATATTAATTAATATCGATCTTCCAAATTTTATGAAATGGTGACCGAGGGTCACCTCTCGAGTGCAAAGGGTTAATAGAGAGAAGACGCGTGAGGATGTGATAGTGATGAAATAATTATATTTCAACCTAATATTTGTGTTTGATAATCTCTGTAATTAAATAAATAATTGTTCTTATTGTTATTAAATTTCATCCACCACTAACAAAATCTTCCCAGTTCGCCATTTTGGCTCACAGATTGGCTCTCTTCCCGGAAACGTGCTCGACTCTAGGGCAGAAAATATCAACGACAAATTCGAGTTCAGTTACAACACTTGCTGCGCGATCTTCTTTCCACGTGCATTAAACGAATCCACCCCGTAACGTTCCTTCATTAGGTCCCTCATCGATTTAATTCAGCTAGCACAAGCGTTCAATCGAACGAGCTCTAGCCGTACGAGAGAAAACATATTTTCGCGGCCGACGAGCATCCGGGAGGCTAAGCAATTTGAAAGGCAAACACATTTGCGGCCCTCCTGAGAAATTCCACGCGATCGATGTCAGGATGGAATGATCGATCAGATGGGCGTACGCCAAAGGGGAGAAGTACTGCGTGACATAATTTCGGTACGCGTGGCCATTGTCTGGGCCAGGCACGAGCACCCAACCGTGGCCACCCAACGCTAAACACCCCTGAAACATATATATATTCGGAACAACTCTCCTCTCTCAAGTAGGTCGCCTAGTATTCCTGATTAATGTCCGGTTTTCAACGCGAACGAATGACCGTTCTTCGCGCAAACTTTTGTATTTCCATTGGGATTACCGCGTTTACGAGCGAGCACTATACCCATCCACGACGACTGCTTGTTCGCGTCTTAATCCTGCAACCGTTTTACCTAAGTACACTCCTCGTACGGACCTCGAGATATTACGAATATCTCCTGCTCTGCTAAACCGGTCTATTTGTCGATGCAGGGAACACCGTGTCCGGGGCCATTTGCCATTCTCGTACAGCGGGGTAGTGTTCATCGTGTTCCATTCGTTATTGTCGCGGTTATAAATTCGTAAGGAGGTTTGGTCCGGATAGGAGATTTTTCGAGAAGATTCAGCGTAATTGATAATCGCCGGATAAATTTCACGGGTAACGAGGGTTATTTGTTTGCCGGAGAGATTCGAGCAACGACGTCAGTCGCGGATGATAAGATACATAATCGACCGCGATCGTATGATTTTCTTGAAATTTTAATCCGTATCTGCTACGTGCAGAGATAATTTCATTTGGAGAAGCTAACGTAACGAGAACGAAAGATTGACGTGAAATAACGATACGGGAGTTAAATTGCAACATGGCGAGATAAATATTTTAATATCTGGGAAATTGTATTACATTTGTATATTGTAATTGTATAATTAACGATAGGGAAGTTAAGTTGCAACATGGCGAGATAAATATTTTAATATCTGGGAAATTGTATTACATTTGTACATTGTAATTGTACAATTGTATAATTTCTGGGCGAGATAATTTGATTTGGAGAAGCTAACGTAACGAGAACCAAAAATTGACGTGAAATAACGATATTGAAATTAGGTTGCAATATGGTGAGATAAATATTTTAATATCTGGGCAATTCTATTACATTTGTATATTGTAATTGTACAATTAACGATAGGGAAGTTAAGTTGCAACATGGCGAGATAAATATTTTAATATCTGGGCAATTCTATTACATTTGTATATTGTAATTGTATAATTAACGATAGGGAAGTTAAGTTGCAACATGACGAGATAAATATTTTAATATCTAGATAATATGGTAGAACATTTGTATATTGTAATTGTACAATTGTATAATTTCTGAGCGAGATAATTTAATTTGGAGAAGCTAACATAACGAGAACGAAAGATTGACGTGAAATAATGATATTGAAGTTAGGTTGCAACATGACGAGATAAATATTTTAATATCTGGGCAATTGTATTACATTTGTATATTGTAATTATACAATTGTATAATTTCTGGGCAATTGTATAATAAATTGTTTAAAACTAGAGTAAAATTGGACCATTCTTGCTCCATTTGATAGTTGATACAATGAATTTATGTAACTATGTATATTAATAAGATAACTATAATAATATAACTATGTATATTCTCCTAAGTGTTCTCTCTTTGCATCACCTTCGTGCATTTATGATCTACGTTCACTGTTAATAAACATAAAAATAATAAATTGTTTAAAACTGGAGTAAAATTGGACAATTCTTGTTCCATTTAAAAGCTGATACAATGAATTTATGCAACTATGTATATTAATAAGATAACTATGTATATTCATCTAAGTGTTCTTTCTTTGCATCACCTTCGTGCATTTATGATCCAAGTTCATTGTGTTTGAAAATTAATTTTTTTTTTGTCGATGGATTTGAAGGAAAATTAAAATTTATTTTATGCATCTTTCTTTAAATCGAAGAGATGTTCGAGTATTGCCGATGTATTACTAAGTAATAATTACAGCTTTAACAGAACACAAATATATCTCCTAATAACGAAACACATTCTTCTCTAACAATAAACCTAGCATGACCAGTCAAATGACAGATAGACAGAGAAATAAAATAGAAAGAACTTAAGAAAAATGGAATACGAGGAAATATTAAAAATTTAATTATATCTACGTTAAAAGAAAAAGAAAATTGAAAAAACAGTGAGTAAAGCAACAACGTCGAATTCGAAATACGTAATTAAAAATTAAATATGACCGTTTAGCCATGACAGGTTAATTAGTATTAATTCCCCATATTCGCGAATATTATTAATTCCAAAACCTACTCTACGATTTATTTTATATATTTTATCGCGAAAATATCGTTTCAAAAATGCGAGAAAATTCGTTCGTCGATAATTTAAATCAAAAAGCTGAACGAGCTGAAAAGAAATCTCATGCGTGAATAAAAATATGCTCACCTGTATGAAGAACCAGGATGTAACGAGTGCCAAGCTGCTGTACTGTCCATTAAATCGGTAATGATAGGCGTAGAAGGAGAAGTGATAGAGATAGAAAAATCTGAAACAAAAATTATTCCTCGAATAACAAAAATATAGTTACTTTCTTACGTGTGTGTACATATATTTTTGCATTTCTGACAGTGTCGATATAACCTAACAAATTACATAACTTGCCGATATTTACAGTTAGCACGCGTGCAACAACATGGACGTGTGTTATCGATCAGGTCATATCATGTTGCTGCCTATTGGAATATGAAGGCAGGCGACGTTACATGGGACGCCCTTAGTATGATTGCGAAAATATAAGTATAAATCCAAAATTTTCTCGTGATTTAGTAAAACATAAAACTTGTCGATTTTTTATTTCCTTGTTTGTTCGTCCATTTAATTTATTCATTCGTTCCTTCATTTATTTCTTTATTTATTCGAACCATTTATTTGAACGAACCTTTTGTTAGTTATACGTGAAGAAATGCGAAAGAAATTCGAGCAGAGCACAAAATAAGACAAAAATCGTAACAGAATGAAAGTAATACGACGAAAAGGGTATACGAAATGTAATTTCTCAAATGAAATTGCAGCGTTTATTAAAATGCGAAGAGAACTATCCGTATACGGTGGTATAGCAACGAAATATCAATTATCAATGAAAGATACAAATATACTTATACAGATATAAAAGAATGTGCGAGTCCTTGTGAGGTACAATAAAGCTCTCTGTACTGTACCGTCTTTAAGACTGAGCTTTTCCAGAAAACAGAGGGTGCTTATAAACTAAAACCCGAAGCATGGCCACCCACTAGGGAAGGTCCACGAGACCTGAAAATCACTACTGGCCTGCAACATACCTGACACCGTCGTTGCAAGCCTACGATATATTACAACGCGAAGGATAATACGAAATATTGCAAAATTTAACCCTTTGCACTCGAGAAGCACCCTTTAGTCGCCATTTGATAAAATTTCGAAGCTCCATATTAATTAATATACCAAATTTAAAATAACCCTTTCGCGACGGCACACCTGTACCATACTTCGCCACCATTTTCTGCTTTGCCTAATACCTGTACTAGCTTTATTTTGAGTTCGCTATTGAAATTAATATATACATTACTAATACATATTACATATATGTATTAGTAATTATTAAGTTAACATATTAGTAATACATATTAGTAATTATTAACGATACATTAATATAATTCTGATTTGCGACATCAGCAGCTGTAAACCAATAAATGACTGTCGTATATATACGACGTCAGCCGCTATGAAACAATAAGTGACTGTCGTATATATACGGCACCCGTCGCGAAAGGGATAATAGTAAGTGTGCAAGGTATCGAAATGAAATAATTCTATGTGTTAATTATTATACGAATTCTTATTTATTGCTCCAAAAAATATCACCAGCATTATAGCAGAAAATCTTTGAATTCCTGCTCTTCTTTAGCTAAAAAATCGTCGAGTGCAAAGGGTTAAAGCGAGAGGTTAATGCTTGTGATCGTTATGCGACGAGGCTCGATAATATTCTATATACTGTTTGAAATATCTCTGAACGAGTTGGATAAACCGATTAATATACTTGAAAGAGCGACAGCTTGAATAACGAAGTCGTCCTGTCGATATCGTCTTTGTTCAATATTTTTTTAACGGCTATTAATCGGTTTATTTTAAACTAATTTCCCGGAAATTTGGATCGTTTAAAGGGAATTAAAAAGGTAATTAATTTTACCAAATATTATCCGTGACTTTTATTATATATTATACAAAAAAGGATTTCGAACGAAAAAATATAAGGAAAATCATGAAGCACCGCGTGTCACGTATTTTTAATTTCAATATTTAGGTGTCGCTCAACACAATCATATCGATTTATAATCATTATTTTCAAATTTGAAATAAGATAACGATAAGTGAAACGAAATAATTTAAATAAAATAATAATGTACGATAATTATGCGATTTCTTTTTAGCTTATTGTAGAAAAATTTCATCGATTTTGTAACATGAAAATTCCGCAATACTAATTTGCGATGAGAAAATCTTTGAATGCAAAATTTTTATTGGTTATTATTTTTAATTTCTTTTATTTTCCTGATAAATATGTAAATCGAACGTTTCATAGTCCAATTAATAGAGTTAATTCATATAATATTGCTTCATTAATTATTTTATTTATAATATTATATATATTAATAGAATTACAGTATTATATTAATTAATTAATTTTTATTCGTAATCTTTTTTAATTTTTTTTTTT
>NW_016909924.1:134032-210212 GCF_001483705.2 Eufriesea mexicana
AATTAATTAATTAATTAATTAATTAATTGATTGATTGATTATATTATATTACAGTTAATAAAGTTTCTCTGCATTTTGTTTTTCTTTTCTTCTATGCAATAGCATAATTAGATCATATATTCACGGTAGTTTATCGAAACGTTTCTGGACAATTAGAAAATCGTTACTCGTGTACCAACGTTTATGGGGTAATAAAATATTTTTAAGCCGGCGAAACATTCCGATTCCGCGCCTCGAAATATCGTAAAGCCCTTTTTCATCGCGTCAAGAATTAATCCACCCCGGCTTTATGGTAAATAAAACACAGAAACATTTTATCTCTTAATCTTCCTCCAACTTAATTACACCTTACGGTACTTCGTGCTACCCCGTTCGATGAACAAAGTCGCCAGGATTTTCCCTCATAACGATACTTTGCAACTATCCGAAACAACATCTGAATTTGTTTATCCAACGGTTTACAGATTAACTCGCGACTTATAAATTCATTCCTTGGGCTACCAAGGATTCTACCATCCGAGGAACACGCGATCCATTATTTGATTTAATTTCGCATAATTCAAACGTACTCCCGCGAATTTACCGGTTCGAAATTCCCCATTGCTGCAAGTATAAAACACGCTCGCACGTTTATCCGAAACTTCGTCAAGGTTTCTAATTTTATTTTGCATTTCGTGCCAAATTTGTCCACGAATTTCCCTGTAATCGGAATACGTTTTACACGCGCGAGGATCGAGTTGTGTCTTCGTTAAAATTAGACTTTCTTAAACTTTTATCGATCATCTTCGGAAGGAGGAAGTGAACAAATAAAATATTAATCGATGGCAAAGGAAATTTAATTTTTAACAACTCTGTTAGGTATAATTATAATTTCAATTATTACTATGCGGTAGGATGGAAGCAAATTTACATGGTAATGAGAGTGGTTTTAGTATGGATCGATATTTAAAATGTGTCACGTCAAAATGATTTTCGTAATTATCTTCGGTTCTTAATATTTGAGAATTGGACGGATAAAGGGTGGACCACAATTTTCGCAATCCTGAGAATTTTCTTACGCGACTTCGTGGTTTAAGAATTCTTGGATTAAAGGATGCTATTTTTTCGAGAAAAACTTTGGGAAAAGATGAAATTGTAATACCACCGAGTCAAAATCGCGTAAAAATCGCAACGAAATCGCGACGAAATCGCGTTGAAATGGCGTCAAAATCGCGTTAAAATCGCGTCAAAATCGTGACGAAATCGCGTTGAAATGGCGTCAAAATGACGTTGAAATCGTATTAAAATTGTGTCAAAATCGCGTCAAAATTGCCACGAAATGGCGTCAAAATCGCGACGAAATTGCAACGAAATAGTGACGAAATCGCGTCAAAATCGCGACGAAATCGATTCGAAATCGCGTTGAAATGGCGTCAAAATAACGTTGAAATCGCGTTAAAATCGCGCCTAAAATTGCGACGAAGGGGCGTCAAAATCGTGACGAAGTCGGGTTGAAATCGCGTCAAAATCGCGACGAAATTGCATCAAAATCGGGTCAAAGTAATTACAAATTTTGAGATTGCGAATATACGAATGGCATTGCAAATAAATAAATGGCAAGAAATTAATGGCAAAGCTGTCGATTCAATTTTCTTCCTACTTCATCAACAATAATTTAGTCCTAAACAGAAAATAAGCGATAAAATAATTTCTTTCGCATTTTCGCATGCAGTTATCGACACAATTGTCATAATAAAGAAAAGATACTTTGGAAGGTACAAAGAAAAGAGCGCGAAAATGGCATCGAGTGGCTTAGAAACTTCTTCCATGCCAAATTTCGTGTTTTGTTCGATGAACATAAAATTGTCGCGGGATAACTTTTTTTACTTTCCTCCTCGTCTTATGGGTACCCTCGAGGTGATAAGGGAGGGGTTGTAATCAAGCGATTTTTACGAGTAGCTGTTACGGGGTCGCCAATATTTGCGGTTCAGGGTGGAGTTCAGACTGCAACGCCTTAAGCGTGGAGAAGGTGGCACACGGGGAGAAAGTCGAGAGAAATGGCTATTGTGCATCCCCTCGATAAGTGAAGTGACTAATTTCCTAAAGTATATGCCGCAACTTTCTTCGATTTTCCGCACCTTGTCGGAGCGGCCAATGAATTTTCTATTAAACGTACGAGCTAAGAGACAGGGTTCCGTAGATATTTCTCTACGTCCCTGCGGTGTTCATGAAATTTCAAATTTATTCTTCATGAATTACATTTAGATGGAATAAATAAAAAGACAAACGACACTTTTACGACACCTCTCATCCTTCACAAACTAATATCAGACCTGAAACTTATAATTTATTCTTAATTGATATTACATATGTATAGAATGTATAAAATGTCACGTTTTTATATATGAATGTCGTTTTAGGTAAATATGTATGACGTCTTTCATCGTTCACAAATAATTATTCGACAATTACTCTTGACAAGATATTTTTAAAAAATTATTTTTAAAATAGGATAAAAAAATTTATTTAAAAAATTTAAATATATTAGTTTACGCTATGCTATATTTCATTTCAAACAAAAGTAATACCTTAATTTAATAAAAGGATGTAAAGGCTTTATTTTTAATATTTTACGTAATTACGATGTCATTTTAGGTAAATATGTATGGTGTCTTTCATCGTTTATAAATAATTATTTGATAGTTACTCTTGGCAAGATATTTTTAAAAAATTATTTTAAAAATAAGATGGAAAAATTTATTTAAAGAATTTAAATAAATTAGTTTAGGCTACGCTATATTTCATTTCAAACGAAAATAATACCTTATTTTAATAAAAGGAAGTAAAGGCTTTGCTTTAATATTTCACGTAATTACGATGTTATTTTATGTTCATGAAAAATTGTTGAACGTAACGTTCGTAATGTATTCCCAACAAGCAATAGGTAGAATTTGGTTGTTATATCCGACTGATTCTCGTGATGCCTGGAGCATTTAATAATGAAAACTTTGTGATGAATTTAATTCTGAAGTAACTAATTTTACATATTAATGATAACCGTGTTATGGTAAAGCTGTTGCATAATTATATTTGATGTTCCGTATGAATATTAAATGTATTCAGTTTAAATAGTTATAATTAATCATATTCAACGTGACACGAAAATGCTACGAGCTAAAATGCTTAAAATATCGCGTGCTAAATTCCTGTTCTATTAAAACGTTTTCAGTTATTATTTCCTGCAAGTAGCATAATAACTCGTAATAACTTTACGTCGAGAAACTTTTGTAAATCTTCGCACTCTTGTATATTTTCATTAAGACACTTTGTTTTGTCGCATTGTTCTATTTTGACTGGAATTTAATATTTGATTGTCTGTAATTTACTCACAAGAGAAACTAAAACGAGATAGAAGAATATTTTTGTCCTTTTCTTTCCTTTTTATTAACAAAATGAAATTCAAAATAGAAAATGAAGGCAACCATTTCCTTCAGTTCTAATTAGTGATGCTCAATTATACATAGCAATAAATTGGACAAAAATTTTTTAATCGAACTACTTAATTTTAAATTACTTCATTTTATTTTATATTCTACATTTTTCAATGAATTTCAATTTCACGATTTCAATGAATTTTCGCATCCAGGTAAATTTAAATTTATATTAAATTCGTATATTGACATTTATGTGTAACCTTTTGCACTTGGCGATTTTTTCGACGAAATTAGCAATTCGAAGATTATAGTCGACGATATTTTCTAAAATAGCAACAAAGGAATCGTGTTAAATTAGCGCGAAGAATTATTTTATTTCGGTACTTCACGCACTGTTACGTTGCTTTAAATTTAACACGTCAGTTAATATCAATCTTCAGAATTTTATTAAATGGCAACTGGAGGTTGCTTCTCGAGTGCAAAAGGTTAATACGTAAATAAAATTATTAAAGCAAGAAACACAACGACTATATACCGGTAAGAACATACTGTGCGTTCGAGAAAAGAAGGCACAGCGTGTTTACATCCTCACGGCTGATTAATTCCACTGACACCTTCTTGGTCACAGGCAGTAACCGCTATTGGCCGAAAATGGTGACCGATGATCTTCGTCACTATCCTCGGCCAATAACAGTCACTACGTGTGATCATGGCAGTGTCAGTGGAGTCAATCAGCCGTGAGAATGTAAACACGCTGTGCCTTCTTCTCTCGAACGCGCTATACACTATTCCATCCCCAGTCCCTTCCACTTTTTTTTCCATTTTCCACTTAATTTTGTGACGAAGGTCATCGATGACAACACCACTATCGGTGATCATGGGAATGTCAGCGAAGTTAGCTATGAGGACATAAACACACGGTGCCTTCTTCTCGCGAACGCACTATACAGTATTGCATCCCCAGTTCCTTCCACGTAATTTTGTGACGACGGTCATCGATGACACCACTATCGGTGATCATGGGAATGTCAGCGAAGTTAGCTATGAGAACATAAACACACGGTGCCTTCTTCTCTCGAACGCACTATACAGTATTGCATCCCCAGTTCCTTCCACGTAATTTTGTGACGACGGTCATCGATGACACCACTATCGGTGATCATGGGAATGTCAGCAAAGTTAGCTATGAGGACATAAACACACGGTGCCTTCTTCTCGCGAACGCACTATACAGTATTCCATCCCCAGTTCCTTCCACGTAATTTTGTGACGACGGTCATCGATGACAACGCCACTGTCGGTGATCATGGGAATGTCAGCGAAGCTAGCTATGAGGGTGTAAATACACGGTGCCTTCTTTTCTCGAACGCACAGTACATGCCCGAAATACGCCGGCAATCGTTACTTAAACAGCGACGAGGCTAGTTCTCCATAAACGATTCCGTCTGAACGTACAACACGCTCGAAATCTTACACGGTGCGAATTTATGTACGTCAGGCAACGACCGAAAGCGTTCTGCATTACGTTTTACGATGCTGTCAGTCGTAAAATGCAGTTTAGGCATCCGGTCTATTCCGTTTTTGGTTTACTACGCGAGTTACGCGAACATCTAGTAGATCAAGACGAGCTTCGATCAGATCGAACATAGTACAGGCAATACGACGTGCATCTAGTTCAGACGATACGAATTTCCCGTCGATTCTGTAGTTTTACCGAATAAAACATCGACGAACAATAGCAACGTTCGCAAACATCTACGCGATGCCAATTTTCGCGATTTTTGGTGAACATTTTCAGCGAATTTCAAGCGAAAACTTTTCAACTATCATTTTTAATTTTGTTAAATCAGTGATAATCAAAGACGGATTATTCGCACGAATCACGGTTGGATTTTCGATAAAGGTATGACACTGTATAAACGTTACTGCGAATTATTGTAAGTTCAGAAATTTTTTCCAATTGACCGAAAAATACGATTTTTAGTTTGAATTTTATCATTTGAAATTTAATTTTCCAAGGCGTTCCACGAATTTAACAAATCTCCTCAAGAACTAGCCCTAAATAACGCGAATGCAGAATTTTTAATCGAAGGTTTAAAAATTATCAATCATGTCACAGTAGTTTTCATCCTAAAAATATTAAACAACCTGTCGTCACGATTAGTAATAAATTTATAAATAAATTATCTGGTTAAAGATTTCCTAATTATAATAAAAGAAAGAAATTTATTTCTAGATATAACCATAATAATATCGACTTAACACGTTGACTGTCATTGTGGTCATCAGTGACAGGCGCTTGTCTCCTCAGTGGCGCCATGGTGGCCATCAATGTCCAGCGACACTAATTATATTTGTTTTATACTAACTACTTTTTGAAAATTTGAACAACGTAAATAAATAGAGAACTGTGAATAGAAAACATTAATAATTTCCACCATTTTCTTTTTCCTCTGCCATATTGTTTGATAATTCATCATTATATCCTAAGAATAATGAAAATTTTATACTACCATATGAAAAGTGCGTGGCAGTCAAAGTGTTAATCATAAAATTATACAAAAATTCCTTCGAACAGACACCTAAATATTATACTACAACCGACACATCAATGAAAAATCCTTCATGAACATCAAAAACACCGTCGCTTTCAACGGATGCCTACACTAGTCAGACAAAGGAGAATTAAGCGATAAATCACCGGATGATAAATTCCGCGTTTGCGTAACGGGATAATTCTATTTTAACGTAAGTGCCGAAAAAGTGGCGAGAAAGCATAAGGATAGGATAGAGTGCAGAAGGAAGAAGGATGAGAAAGAATGCACGTTCAAAATCCCGAGTTACGTATTCCGAGGACATAGCCTCTAAAGTGTCCCACGCTCAGGGAACCGCAACCATCCGCCGACGATTCATACGTCTTTCCCGAGAATGGAAAAGGTAAAGAGGGAACTGGAGACTCTCCAAACGCATTCTGAATTCAGTGAATAGCGCTATCCCCGCTCCTGGATCGCGAGAAGGGATACCCTCGGACCTTGCCGCGAGATTTTTACAAGTTACCAACTTCCGGTCCCTCGTTCAACGCACCTCGGGTCAACAATGCGAAGTTGCTTCAATCATGATAGTGATTTTGATACGTTATTCTAATCTCTCGTTGTTCCAATTTTCAGAGTTTTACTTCGTTTTCATTCGCCGGCCATTTCACCGAGATAGGTTCGGTGTTAGCTGTTCAACAGCAATCGCCTGTATAAGCTTTTGTTTATTTCTTCTACCTCGACTCGTTGGGCGGACTATAACGTCAGATTCTAGAGATTAAACAGACGTGAATCGGGAGCACTGATAAAATAAACGTGGCTGACATAGTAGTGCCCAATTTAGCGTCTGTTGCTATCCCCGGTTCTAGCAAACTAGGCCTGAGAGCGAGCTTGAAACGCGACGAGCGAGCTAAACTGTCAGAGAGAACTCGACACCAATCTTTTTAGATCGTTTCGAGCCTTAACCTTCTCACTCCTGAGTTACGAAGAGAGTAGCCCTGTCCTGAATTAATTTAAGAAATTTTATTTCTGTTTAAATCTAATAAAAACTTAATCAAAATATAATATCACTCATTATAAGCTTGTCCGAGGTGATAAAGATGAATACAGAAGTTCAGAAGTCACTAGATATTTTATTTTACTAAGAAAATACCACCAAGCAAATTTCTTTGTTTATTATTATATATTATAAATTTAATATTTTACGTGTTGTTCTAGACAGCAAATATTTAGAAAATATATGAATAAAAAATCACATTTAGGGCTGTGCAAACTGAGATTTATGAAGTGCACACAGACGTGAAATACATGGTCTCGCGATCTTTTGACAGGGGGCAGAATAATGCAGGGATTGTATTGAAAAAAATTTCTCTCTTATCCTAAGAGATAGCAGGACACGTCGGAACAGTTGGATCGCGTTCAGAAAGAATTTTCTGAGCTCTAACAGCTTTGAAATCCATGGACGTTGTATCACGTCCGCAGTCCGGCAGCCATGTTGCAGCGTGACGTCATACGACGTCTGCAGGAGTGAAAGGGTTAAAATCGAACTTTTATTAAGTTGCTTTACGATTTAAGTTCCGATGGCGCCTGCCCTAATCAACAGCAACGTCGGTCACACGTAGAGCCATTTCAAGAATAGCACGTAACCGAGACAGAAATTAACCACGAGCCTGACTAATGAAAATAATCATTAAACATTACAGAAGCACGTCCAAGTTACTATTTTTCTAGCTACGTAAGTTACTAGTTTCCTTGACGAAACAAATGCGCAGATATATCCTCTGTCCAACGAAAACCTTCCTCCCCCTTATTCACCTGAATTCTAGAAGTCATCTACTTACATAAGCGTCTAGCTTCGGACCCGATTTCATTATAGTAATTCATTTATACACCTTGGAAATAGTCATAAAGTCTGACTAGATAGCGACACTAGAGGTAAAGTGCAAAGTGTAATTGGGGTTGAATCTGGAGCTGAAAAGGCGATGACGCGAATGGTGCAGGACCTCTGCTTAAAAACCCGTGTCACCACGAAAGTACCGAAACAAACGGTATAAGAGCAGTTTTGCAATTTGCAGTTCATCGTTTCCCTTGCACGGAGATTTACGATGCAATATAGGGTTGTCTGGGTGAAGCAGATCACGCGAAATGGATTCGCCGGGGTGTACTTTGTCTTTCGTTCACTTTCTCCGAGGGCACAATTCATGATAGTCCAACATACCGGCAATGGATTTACGATACACCTGGCCGACCGTTCCCTATAAAAATCGTCGCGCTGAGATATCGGGATGTTCCTTATTTAGCTCGCCATGGTCAGCGATCCGCGTAATCCGAGTAACGTAAAAACAAACGAGCTTCGGAATACACCGGCAGACTTGGAAGAAAGGACGAAGTTGTATAACGCGAAAATAGTTAAAAGGAAGCCGGCTATTCGTGGACGTAACGGATATCCCTCAGTGTCCTCCGATCCGCTGGCTGGAGAGTCTTTTCTTCTCGTGTCCCGGTATATTATGAGAAAATGGTCCATTTAGTAGGACCGTCGAAAAAGTGAAAGAAAAGGAAAGCTCGGGAAAGGGAAATCCTGACGCGATTCGGGGAGGAGAGCTAACGTTAGGTAAAGCGAGGAAAAGGAGCGAAAGGAGGGGTAGAGGGACAAGAGTGAGAGAGAGGGAGAAGCGGAAGAGGAGGAAAGAGAAAAGGAAGAGGGCAACAGGGAGATGTGACCGTCTCCATAACTGTACGGTCCACTCGACTAACGTAAGTATATTGTCAATCAATCCACGGTATAAAAGCAATCTGAGGTTCGGTCGACGGGGTGGCAAGATCCCGTGGGGCGTGGATGGACGGAGCGAGGCAAGGATCCGAGGAACGGAGAAAGGAGAGTAGCTCTGAGAAGGAGAAGGGGTCGCAAAGGAAGAGGGTAAAGAGTGCAAACAATCCTGGCCGTTGCTAAAAGAAGGAACGAAGGAGAGAGGAAAGTTGATAGAAAAGGAGAAATCCTTTACTCTGACCACTCGAAGGGTCCTGCCCAACAAGTACGAAACTCGTGCCTGACTGCTGCCTGTACCTACACTCGATGCACACGCGTGTATGTGCGTCGTGGGATACGTGTAAGCATGTGATCGCGTATATAGCAAACTCGGTGTGACCGAACGGATATGGCCGATGGTAGAATATATCTGAACGTCGCGGGAAGACCAGGATGCTCTCGAGAAGGTGACGTGTCCCGTTCATGCTGAGTTCCGAGTGCTAGGAAAATATATGTGTCTGTTTGGTGGAAAAGCCAGTGACAACGATAAAAAGAAAAACGCCGGATTCGTGGATGCATCTGGAATCGATTGACTGCTAGAATTATCTCTTTCCGATGGACAACTTGGACGCATCCAGAATCGGTTCGCTATCAAAACGATCTTTTTTCGATAGACAGTTGGCAGGTACTTGGAATCGATTCGCTATTATAATGATCTACAGTGAGTCACTTAGCCGAATCTGAAATCGATTGACTGCTCGAATTATCTCTTTTCAATGGACAACTTGGACGGATCCAGAATCGGTTCGCTGTCAAAGCGATCTCTTTTCGATAGACAGTTGGCAGGTACTTGGAATCGATTCGCTATTATAATGATCTACAGTGAGTCACTTAGCCGAATCTGAAATCGATTGACTGCTCGAATTATCTCTTTTCAATGGACAACTTGGACGGATCCAGAATCGGTTCGCTGTCAAAGCGATCTCTATTCGATAGACATTTGACAGGTACTTGGAATCGATTCGCTATTATAATGATCTACAGTGAGTCACTTAGCCGAATCTGAAATCGATTGACTGCTCGAATTATCTCTTTTCAATGGACAACTTGGACGGATCCAGAATCGGTTCGCTGTCAAAACGATCTCTTTTCGATAGACAGTTGGCAGGTACTTGGAATCGATTCGCTATTATAATGATCTACAGTGAGTCACTTAGCCGAATCTGAAATCGATTGACTATCAGAATGATCTCTTTTTAATGGACAACTTGAATGGATCCAGAATTGATTCGCTGTCAAAACGATCTCTTTTCGATAGACAGTTGGCAGATACTTGGAATCGATTCGCTATTATAATGATCTACAGTGAGTCACTTAGCTGAATCTAAAATCGATTGACTATTAGAATTATCTCTTTTTAGTGGATTACTTGGACGCACCTAGAATCGATTGACTATTAGAATGATCTCTTTCCAGTGGATTATTTGAACACACCGAGAATCGATTCACTATCAACTCTTTCAGTGGATTACGTGGAAGCATTTACAATCAACTGACTATTAGAGTAGTCGCCTTTCAGTAGATTACTTGAATGTGTCCATACCAGACTATCAGAGTGGTCTCTTTTTAGAAGACTACTTGAACGCATATACAATAGAATCGACTGATAATTCTTCCAGTGAATTGCTTTGTACACTCGGTGAGAAAAATTCGTGAAATAAAAATATTCATCCTGTCAATTCTAGATCTATGATTGTAAAAAAAAATACCACATATCACAATTTCGAAAAATTCCAATTTACTAGTTAATCAACGAAAACACAACACTCGTCGATTTTTGTTATATTTAAGAAAGTTTTCCAAAGATATTAAATTCTTTCAATATTTTCATCGATCTCATCCTCCTCTATTAATCTTCCTCTGTAAAATCAAATGTAATGTACAATCGTGTGATTTTCCGTTCCAAAATGACTGGTTTTGAAACAGTGAAAATCCTAGCATGAATTACTGTGAAAATTTAACAAAAATTATCTTAATGCTTCGAAAGTAAAATTTAAATTCCACTTTAGATTATACAGGCAATTTACGTCGGCATCTTGTATCCGTTTAAGTTAACGTCTTGGAATAAGAAATAAACCAGACGATACCAACGGAAACAACTCCTATACGTGTAGGATAACGTTGAGGACTTGAACCATGCACCAGCAAATAAGGTTATACATCCCTCATAACCCAATGGGAAGTTGTCTGCAGGACGTCCAACGAGGGTAGCCTGGAGTAGCGGAAAATGAAATAATATCGGCGCAAACACACGGGACTGAACGCCAAAAAGGCCGTGGATAAATACATAAGAGAGTTTGCGGGTGTAACGGTGGGAAAAGGATATCGAAAAGTGGTAGAGGGGAAATTGGAAAGCTAGAGACGGAGGGAAAAGACGCGACACGTCGTGGGATCGCGCCATGTGGCAAAGCTCTTCGGATACCGCAGATTTTTCGACGTTGAGATGGACAGCAAATCTGGATAATGTATTTACAGAATCTCTGCTGTACGCCATGAACGTCACGATCGCGTAAAAATTGCACGCGTTATTCCATCCGCGATATTTGTTAGTCTACACTAGCTTACCCACACGTCTCCCTCGATGGCTCTTCAAGTATTGGGATAGAACCTCCATTATGCGAATTTTCTATTACCGTACGCGATGTGCGATATTCTCGGAAGCAATGCGATTTATGCAAATAGTAAACGCTAAATATTAAATAAATATTTAATTTTAAATCGTATAATAAAATATTTCATTTCGTATAAAAAAGAAAACTGACATAGTATTTGTTTGAAAAATACTGAAAATACTTGTTACAAATATTCCACAATTTGGAATATTTTATGTATTTTATTTATTACTTTATCTCGTTCTCACGATTTATTTTTTGGTTAAGAACTGTTGGAGATATAATACATAGAATGCAAAGATAAAAATATTTTATTTTACAGTTTCTTAAAATAAATTTCTCAAAATAAATACAGTTCATCAAATTAGAGTACTTTATATATACAAATTCGATTTCTTATTTCAAAGACTTTTAAAAAACACTGAAAATTATTTTCTCTATATTAACGTATATAAAATAATACTCATAATTATAGTTATCCGTGATCAAGAATAATTTTAATAATTTTCAAAGATCACTTGTAACCAAAAGGATTAAAAATAAGAATTTTTGAATCACCGCGTATTTTGGAGAATTTTTTTTTAATTTAAACAATGATCGCAACGACTATGAACAATAATCAATATTTTATAAATAATTCTCGATCACATTTTTAAAACGTTATATTTTGACTCTGTATCTGACCTTATGAGACACCGCGACAATGCGAGGAAGCTGAAGTATACAACCCCCTGAGCACCCTGGGACAATTGTTGAAATAGATACGCAGAGGCCCTACGAAATCCGTTGAGTGCGACGGAATGATCTCTTTGGAGCTCGTGTCGGGGAAGCAAGACGCTGGCAAAGATCATTAATCATGCGATACCACCTGTGGACCATCTCGTGCAACACTCGAGAAGTTCGAAAGAGAGTGGAATGGTACGAAAAGCAACGCCCCAAAGCTCGTACCAGTTATTGTACTGGCTGGCAGGTTTATCCGGCCTTTAATACGCCCCACTGCATTATACCGGTTATATACAAGATCCATGCTATAATAATACAGAATAGAACGAGAAAATTGTTGATTATTCCACGCGAGTCTATCGGATTATCGCATACTATAGCGTTGAATGTTGCATCGTGCCTCTGACTCTGGAAAAAATGGCCACACCATGGCATGGTTACGCGCTCCATTCCGCGAGTGCCATCGACGCGCTTGCAAAATTTTTTCACGATTCGTCGATGAATATCGAATTCGATTTACGTCTGTCATTTAAACTCATACGTGAAAATGAGAACTCGAACGTTCGCAAGTGTTGCTTTTAAGAAATGGTAAATATATGTCGAAGTGGAATACAGGCGGCCCTCGACTTTCGCACATTCTACTTTCGCACAATTCGCTATTTCGCACATTTTTAAAAATTCAACTTTTTAATCCTCTGCGATCGGATGTCCCATCTCAGGGGACATCAGACTAGCCATCAGACCAGGGCCGGACAGCTTTTGCAGATCCGGGTTCAAAAAAAATTTACGGGGCCTAATGCACATTTTAATCCAAATGAAAGCACTTAACACGCCTCTTTAACTTCATTACGTATACATATTGATAAATAAATACTTCAAAACGCAGTTTTTGGTGCATATTTTTTTACATCCCTCTACTTTCGAACATTCAACATTCGCACACGTTTTCAGGAACCAATTATGTGCGAAAGTCGAGGGCCCACTGTATTTGAAATGGTAATGATGAAATGATCTCAAAATTGTATTGTAGGATTTTTAGCTAAATTAATCCTATGTAGACAGAAATCTGCACGTTTAACAAACAATAATTCTGTTTTTGTAACAAAACAGGTTTTATTTAACTAAAATATTACACTAAGTTTCCCACACGATCCTGTATTCACTACGTCTCTACACACATTCAGCCTTCTGACCCAACTCAAATCTGCCTACTTCTGACTTCCTCTCAATTCTTCTCAATTCTGATTGCCTCGCGCCCTTGCATCCTTACTTAGACTGTCTCTTTTCATACACAGGCTTTCTTTTTCAATCATTCGACATAGTCACAGACATCCCGACAAAGGATTTCGTGCTATCGTTTGTTCTTTCGCGCTGAACGCCCGAGTCGGGCCCGATACTGCCGTTTGCTACCCCTTGCTTTTCAAGAAGCTGCCCAAACGTTTCCCTGCACTGTCTTAGAAGTAAGACTGCACACCCATTCGCCTGGCTACTACTTTTAACCCTTTGCAATCGAGAGGTGAGTTTCACTCACCATTAGATAAAATTTGGAAGATCGATATTAATTAATAAATTTAATGCAATGTGACAGTGTGCGAGGTATCGAAATCAAATAATTCTTCAATTTTGTTATTATACAATTCTTTATTTACTGCTCAAACAAATATCGTCTGTTCTTCAGTAGAGAATCTTTGAATTTCTACTCTTCTCTAGCCAAAAGTCGTCGAAAATTATTAAAGTACAAAATTTCGAAATTATTAATTTGGCTATATAAAATGTAAGAGCGGTGAAAAGTTATATTATTTACTTTCCTAAATAAAGTATATTGGGTTATAGAATTCAATATAGATGAGAACATATCTCAATTGTCCGAAAAGTTCATAGCATTTTTGAGTGTTTGAGAACGGAAAGGAATTATTTATTATGTGCTTCCGCCAAATAACGAAATATTGAACTCGAACAAATACTGCCTCTAGTCGGATACCAAATACACGAATTAAAGAGAAAAATCCGTGATTGGGAACGGAAACGATATTACTTTTCAAGAGGACAACGTATGGCTTCGTGCACAAGTGAAGTACAGACAAAAAGTTGTCCAGTAATCAGCCTATCGTTTATTCCAGTTTTTATAAAACTTCAATTAATGATGAAGCACAGAATACCCCGGAATTTTGTGAAAATTGCATGAAATAATTTGTCCTGGGAAGGGACGAGTCTTTGGAAAAGCGATAATAAAACTTTAATTAGTAGCAGGAAACCAATTAGAAAAGCCAGAATGAGGAATCTTTTTATTCATTTATATCTTTATTATATAAAGAAAATTAGATATTCATTTATTTCTTTGTTTGTTTGTTTGTCCATTTAATTTACTCATTCGTTAGTTCATTTATTTCTTTATTTATTCGAACCATTTATTTGGACGAACCTTTTGTTAGTTATACGTGAAGAAATGCGAAAGAAATTCGAGGAGAGCACAAAATAAGACAAAAATTGTAACAGAATGAAAGTAATACGACGAAAAAGGTATACGAAATGTAATTTCTCAAATGAAATTGCAGCGTTTATTAAAATGCGTAGGGAACTATTCGTATACGGTGGTATAGCAACGAAATATCAATTACCGATGAAAGATACAAATATACTTATACAGATATAAAAGAATGTGCGAGTCCTTGTGAGGTACAATAAAGCTCTCTGTACTGTACCGTCTTTAAGACTGAGCTTTTCCAGAAAACAGAGGGTGCTTATAAACTAAAACCCGAAGCATGGCCACCCAATAGGGAAGGTCCACGAGACCTGAAAATCACTACTGGCCTGCAACATACCTGACACCATCGTTGCAAGCCTACGATATATTACAACGCGAAGGATAATACAAAATATTGCAAAATTTAACCCTCTGCACTCGAGACGCACCCTTCAGTCGCCTTTTGATAAAATTTCGAAGCTCGATATTAATTAATATACCAAATTTAAAATAACCCTTTCGCGACTGCACACCTGTACCATACTTCGCCACCATTTTCTGCTTTGCCTAATGCCTGTACTAGTTTCATTTTCGTTTCACCTCCCCGTAGGGACCAAGCAACTTAATTTTGCTACCCAAAATAACTTTTCCACTTGCTTCTAGAAAATATCGATCGATTTATAATTTGTTTTTGTTGGCAATGGCCGATTCGCGATTTCTTTCCGAAATGGTATCCAACGTATAGGAAGAGTCAACAGCCAAAGTCTGCAGCCAAAATGAACTTTTAAAGAGAAAACAGATAGCGAGAAGAGAAAAGGAGGTAAATAGGAAACGCAAATTATTTGAAAGTAAACCTGAAACACTGAAACAGTAGAAGACTGTGAGAACTGAACAGGACGAAATTTGACGGTGGAGAAAATCTCGGAAAGGTCGACACGTGAGAGGCTGACTGAATGATTGAAGGAAGTGAATTCTAAGCTGAAGAAAATGAACAGCAAGCAAATCACGATGAAAAGAAAAGGATAAACACAAACAGCTGGATAAATGGAAATAAGGAAAATAGATGAAAGGAAAAATAAAATTATTTTTCACCTTTTTAATTACTTTCTAAATCGTTGATGTACCCCGATTATGTCGTGTGACATGGGATGAACATTCCCTGCATATAAATTAATATTTAACAACAAACGTCATCTACTGTCAGTGTCAACACGGTCAAACTGTTTGTTGTTTATCGTAATTTGAATTCTAATAATAATTAATAAACGTGGCCTGCATATGTGAACATACTGGATTCTCACACATATATCGTTCGCATAATTCAGCATATTTTAAGTGTATAAATATCCGCGATAATACCTAGCATAAGAGACTTGACAGAATATCGAAAATGTATATTATAAATCAAGTGAGATTAGGATAAATTACACAGGATGAAAGGACAGCGAATAAAAATAATAAAAATAATATTTTTGGGACTGAATAAAATATAAATATAAATGCAAAACCATTTTTAATTTTTAATTTTCAAGGGAATGGAACAGAGGAGCTTCCAAATTTCGTTTCAAAAATTTGAAATAAATGAAAAATTAATTTTGTCATTTTGAATGAAATTTTTCATTCGTTACGATACAGCATAATTATTACTGCTCTGCTTGTTGCAAAAAGGATCCAATCGAAATTACATTCGAAACTCGAAAAAAATATTGAAACACAGATCCCTTGACGCTACTACGCGTTAATATGTCGTAATAATTACAAAATATACCTTGTACAATATTTTGTATTATAAAACGTTACAAAAGGCAAGATTACAAAGTTTGATATTCGATATTAAATTGCTCGTGACGTAACGCTGCACGAGATATTAAAATAAAATAGTTCCCCTTGTTAATTTATACGCGATGTCGATTTATATATAAAACTGTCACACGACTCCTATTTATCCTAATTGCAAAAAGTCTCGCGGGTTTTTACCAAACGAGCTTCAAAGCTTTCGCGTACAAAGAGAAACGTTACACGAACTCAAATTGAAGTTCAGATTTCATGTACCATCATCCCGTGAATTGGAGGTATGTTTGATCGTCGGGAGAAAATGTTTAAAAGTATGGCACCTGTGTTTAAAAATTCCCACCGCGAATTTTTCTGCAGCAATAAGACAGAACGTCGAATTTTCAAACAAAATTTGAAAAACGATCATTTGGTTTACGACAGATTCACTGTTGAAGTCTCTGCTCCGTGATAAAAATCAAAAGAAGATATTCCTAATAGATATAATTCTTTTTTATTATTATTATTATTTTATTCATAAACGGACAGTAGTCCATTTGCATAAAATTTCACATATAAAAGAAAAGCAAACAAATTAAGCATAATATAACACCGAAGGGAAGTGCTTATAAACGCTTTGTTCAGGAGGAATAGCTTTAATCAATAATCATCCGTAATTGTCTTTTGAAAGTTTGTAAAGACCCATAAAAAAAAATCTATACGGTTATGAAGAGTGTTTGAGTCAGTGATAATACGATAAATTGGATTAATTGATCCATATGTGGATCTGGACATATGTATATAAAAACCTGCTCTAGATCTCGATACACGTTCTGGCACGTAGAAATTAATTTGCGCAAGAAGAGAGGAGCAATCGATGTGATTATTAATTAAATTAAAGATAAAACTATGGTCAGCTATTCTTCTTCGTGCAGACAATGTTTCCAGGTTGACGGTATTTAATATCGCGGAATAATCATGATCAAAAATTGACATTGGGTTATTTAGCTTATATGCGCAAAACCTGAGAAATTTATGCTGCACTCTCTCGATCGTGATTTCGTAAAGCTTTTTGGAGATGATGTAATTGCAGCATATTCCAGTAAGGGACGAACGACAAATTTTACCGATTATGAAAGTGACCTAAGTCACGTACATTTTTGTAATATGAAAAATGTCGCTGTTTAAATATATCGTGTATCAAAAATCATTTTGACACGTTCACTGCCACACTGACGAAATTTCCATTATTCTTAGGGTATAATAACGAATTATCAAACACTATAGCAAAGGAAAAAAAAATGGTGGAAATTATTAATATTTTCTATCCATAGTTCTCTATTTATCTACGTCGTGCAAATTTTCGAAAAATTATTAAAATAAAAGAAATATCATAAATTTGGAAAATTAGTGTCACTGATGACCACCATGTCTGTCGACGTGTGAATATATGAATCGTTCACTGCACAAATTGATTAACTCCATAACACAAAAAGTGGAGAAATGCAATGAAATAATGAATATTGTTTTTTAAAATTCCCTTTATAATTTAAATCAAAATAAATATCGTAGAATGCATAAATACAAATGTAACTTTCATCTAACGGTATATAAAATTTATAAGAAAAAATAACCAAAAGGTAATCGTTAGTAATGTTACCATTTTTATGTTACTGGAAGAGTTAATCGATTTGGCAAGTGAAAAAAGTAATAAATTTAAATTTTACTAAATTTTACTTAAATTCTGATAAGATGGCACTAAAAAATTCACCGTTATCATTCATGGCTTGCTAGTGCATTTGAGTTGCATTACTGCAACGATTTACATTAGAGTACGGAGTTAATCAAAGTGACCTCTGAAATAAATTATTTATTATTCAGTGGCCAACAAATTTTTGTCGTTTAATGGTGTTAATCTTAATTATCAGGGAAAGTTATTATAAATATAAAAAGTTATGACTACACCAAGTGCTTTGACACTTAAATTTAAGATTTTTCAAAAAGTGGAGTTAATCGATTTATAAGGCTCATATAATGGTTCAGTTGTTACCTATTTTGTCATAGCTTTATCTTATCCTAATATAAGCGAATGTAATGAAAAATAGCGATAAAATCGGTCCTTTTAAATTTTTCACTTAGACCACTTTCGTAATTATCGACACAATTACACGTGCTAATAATCTTAACTCGTTTCGTCGAATGCTGGTCTATTTAACCGAGTAAGCTCGTCATCAGCTGCAATCATTTGAGCAGAAGAGATTAAACCGACATTAAAATTGATTTAATCCAAATGGTTATTCGGAACGCACGCTGGTCTCGAAGCTCAAAACTTTCTCTAAAGTGAACAGGATGGTAATCAATATTCCCAAAGGACGATACCGATTGCCAGGGAAACGCGGATTCCCTTATGCCTCCGCGAACTCGTGGTGGTCGCAAAACAGGTTTGGGAAGACCGACGATCCGATAACCGGCCGGTATGTCGTTAATATTTCATTCTACCACGTCCAGAAACTTTGCGGTCACGCATTCGTCCCGTCCATCGAACTTCACTCCTAGGACAGCCAAACCTGCAACTTTGTTCCTGTTTTTGCTAAACGTGTTCTCTACTTTCGGCTCTCCCGCTGCGTTATTTTTTATTTTTCGCAGAAGTTTCGGAAGATCTAAGGTCTAAGGAACTGATATAACGACGAAAAAATATCGAATTAACCACGGGCAAGAAATTCATAGACGCGTGTGCCAGAAGGGGTCAGTGTAACTCGCTGGGAGGCGTAACGCAGTGTTCGTTGACTTAGAGAAATCGGAGAAAAATTTATATCTTCTAAATTAACCCTTTGCACTCGAGAGACACCCTCAGGTACCATTTAATAAAATTTCGAACATCGATATTAATTAATACGTCAAATTTAAGATAATGTAACGATGTACGAAGCATCGAACTCCTACTCTTCTTTAGCCAAAAAATCGTCGAGTGCAAAGGGATAATTTATTTTCGGCCTAGGACTTCTAACAGTTTCTTGAAAGGAATATAGCACATCGATTGATGATAATATTACACAAATATAATAGTAAATTTGTTTATTAAAGTGGTATTGTGACCTGGGCAGGACTCTAGCAAGGGAATTCTACGCGGTCTGTCAACGTGCACTTCCTGTCCGTCGGATTTGACTACTGAGCATGGCGATTAATCCTTTGACTGCCACGCCGAAATCACTCAGGTCACCACGGGAGTATTTTTATTATTCAAAGCATATAATGGCAAAAGAATAACAAATTTGTGATACAAGACAACATTCTTACCCAATAGAGCATGGGTGACAACTATGGCGCCTTGGTAACGGTTGACAATGGACTCACTGTCAATTTTCATTCAATTTATACAATCGTAAGTAGTTAAAGCGCTCCGGACACCAATGACCATCGTAATGTCACAAGAAAAACCGTGATTGGCCATATATGTGGTACTGTGAGCTGCGAAGGACTCTAGCAAGGGAAACAATATTAACACTATGCTGTCCAGTGGTACCACGTTGGTGTCGTGCGAAAACTATCGGGCAAATTCCGGTGACACTACGTTGGTATCATGCGCAAATGATGAGTCAGTCCTACCGGCGCCAAACAAGAGAATCCCGATTAGACGTGCGGACGGCATAGCGTTAAGAGCGGTATCGGGTCCGGCTTAGGCGTTTAGGGTAACATCTAGAGTGCATGTGGACGGACGGATGACCATGTGCAAGGATTGTATGGATGAGATATTTATGACCGGGTCGAGTGCGAGCAATGAACAAAAGTCTAGGAATGTGTCCGAGTGTCCGAAGTACCTGGCCCACCGAGGACGAGGTCGCGTGGGAAATGAATGATCAACGAAGAGAGCTTGCGTATGAAAAGAGAGAATGTTAGACTTTAAATAAGGGTGCAAAGGCATGGGCGAGGCAGAATGCGTGTAGTCGAGACACAGTGAGTAGAGAATCGTGTGTTTGGGAGTTAGAGTTGAGAGAAAGCTAGTGTAATATTTTAGCTTAAATAAATCTGTTTTGTTATTGAAAAGGAGTCGTTGTTTATTAGACGCGCAGATCTCTGTCAGCATAGGATTAATCTAGCATTAATCCTACATTAATAATCATGCAAAGTGTGGTATCTCTCGAAACATTCTGCAATATGTAATGGCACAAGGCATATTTATATGTTATATTTTCGGTATCTTTCCATATGCATTCATTAGATATAAGATTCATTTCACAATTTTCATTTCTGCTTTCTTCCTCGTCATCGAATAATATTCTACGCCGATTTCTAAATGGAAAAACAATTTTATCGAAATCACTATTACTATTATCTTGTTTTCTTTTTCTATTTGTCGAAATAATATCGTTAACTTCTCTGTCACTTTTGATTTTAGAATGTGGGTTAAATATCGACAACTGTACGCTATGCAGTACAATGAGAATCTGTGCTTTGGCAAACAATCTCAGCCGACGTGTCACGCACGTCGTTTTGGTTTCTGTACCAATTGCCTGACGACGTGTGTACCACGTCGTTGGCGATTCTGCGACAAAAGCATTACGACGTGTGTGACACGTTAAAGAAGCTTCTCTGCTTTCTGGTCGTCAATTACATTGTGGTCCCTAGAAATTAATCTGCCTAAAGTTAAATTCACAACTGGCGCGAGAACATTAATTTCATCGCGTCAGGATATTCCCAAACCCTATTAAAAGCACGTTTAATTCGTTGCGCGAGTATGACGTCTATGAAGCAAAACAGGTGGCGCGAGTAGAGGTCAATTTCTTTTTAATACGGCAACAGAGTAAACCGTTTTATTGCAGGGGTAAAAAGGCCTCGGCGACCAGGTCGATTGCGAGTCGATCGTTTTCCATAGGTCGACTTTTACATCACCGAATAAAGATAAAATTGCTTATTTTCCTGAGACGATGGCAGTGGAACGATAAAACGCGTCTTTGTAGTCGCCATAGTGACCACTTCGAATCTTGCCCGGGTGTGGCTGAATTAGAGTTTAAGAGATCGCCAGCTATTGGCAGGCTGCTCGTGCAAACCTCCAATGGCTTCAATTGGGCGAGTTTCCATGTCCTCCTAAACGATTGTAAATACTTTCCAACCTTCCAACGAATTTAACACCTCCATTCTCCAAATCGATTTAGAAAAACCCCATCTTCCACTATTTTCATCTTCCTTTGAACCTCGACGAGAGAAAAATGAAAAGAACCCACGTTTTGATTTAAAATTCCAAAATGTAGAATTACTATATTCGATCTCGGATTTTTCGATATCGAAATTTGTCGGGTTTCTCAATGGTCTGTAGCGGAAAGACACTGCCATTAGCTCCCTTTCCATGGCGAACCTATTTTCTAAGTGCATTGAAAAAAGCCAATCGCTGGGTGGTATATGGAATGACACGGACGGTGCATTACGCTGCAACACCGGAATTTTTCTTATCATTAGATGATTTTTATCGCGTGACACGTGAAATCAATATCGACAATGGCTTTTTGTTAGAAATACAAAAACCATTTCTTTCAATCTCGATGATTATTCGATAATTAATATGCATCGTAGGAAATTACAAAATGTTTTCTTCCTTTTTCTTAATTTTTTAATTTCCTCATTTTATCTCATAGAACTTCCCGAACCTACAGTGCTAGTGTGGTTGATTAATGCACGATTCACGATTAACGATTAATCCTACGATTTAATTATGAAAAATGAAGAAGCGTTCAGGTAGCTGGTATATATTCAATTCTTGTACAATAAAATGGTACAAAGCTTAAGGATTTATACAAATAACGATTTTAGTTGTGTGACAACTGTGTGACGAGTGTGTGACGAAGGCGTGACGAATGTGTGACAAGTATGTGACGAATATGTGACGAGTATGTGACGAGTGTGTGTCAAGTGTATGACGAATGTGTGACAAGTATGTGACGAATATGTGACAAGTGTATGACGAATATGTGACGAGTGTATGACGAATATGTGACGAGTGTATGACGAATGTGTGATGAGTGTGTGACAAATGCATGACGAGTATGTGACGAGTGTATAACGAGTATACGACGAGTGTATGACAAATGCGTGATGAATGTCTGACAAGTATGTGACGAATGTGTGACAAGTGTATGACGAATATGTGACGAGTGTATGACGAATATGTGACGAGTGTATGACGAATATGTGACGAATGTGTGACGGGTGTGTGACAAATGCGTGACGAATGTGTGACAAGTATGTGACGAATGTGTGAAAAGTATGTGACGAATGTGACAAGTATGTGACGAATGTGTAACAAGTATGTGACGAATATGTGACAAGTGTATGACGAATATGTGACGAGTGTATGACGAATGTGTGATAAGTATGTGACAAATGCGTGACGAGTATATGACGAGTGTATAACGAGTATGTGACGAGTGTATAACGAATGTGTGACAAATGCGTGACGAGTATGTGATATGGTGCAAAGGACTAACTTCGCATCTTGGCGGGGGCGCAAATGACATTTAATTTTGGCAATCAAACGTACATAAATTATCTGCATGCTCGAGGACGAATAAGAACAGGAAAACAGGTGTCTTCGTTAGATTACTAGATAAGCTGTTTTCCTGTAGACAGAAGAGAGGAGAGCAGAGTTGATAACGGCTTTCGTTGCGACACGATACCACTCCACTAATTAGACATTAGCGCAACAAGCAACCCCAACATACCTTGCTTACCTTGCGCCCTGTCAACCATCTCCAGAAACCACCCCAATCCCCCTGACGGAGTGCTCAAGTTACAAATTAACTTGCAGAGATCATCCGTTTCCACCTCGACGCTCACCGACGCCTATTCGAGTCTCTCGGAGTTTGCTCTGATGGAAATTCAAATAGGGATGGAAAAAAAAAAAAGAAAAAACAGAAATATCAGGATCCTGCAACCCAAGACTAGACTTTATTCGTTCGTGTATTTTAAACTTAGAGTCTGGGGAGGTGAAAGAGATTTAAATGTCCTAAATGGTGTCAAAAAGATGGTCGTTGCTTGGAATAATTTAGATTAAAGATATTTAAGATATCTTCCTTTCCAAGATATTTTACTTGCCCGCTTTTATTCTAGCGTGACCTTTAGAATTTACCCAAAAGGCTCTTGGGAAATTCTTCTAGCCTCCGTTTGATTTATAAAGCGCGTGGATGATCGTTCTCAATGAGATGTCATCTCGACATAATTGTCTATTCTTCCCCTGAAGTTGGATGTATGGGATGCTTTCTTTTCAGCCCCCTTTTCGAGGGGACTTCCTTCCCTTGTGGTCAGATCTGTGGAATGCTTCCTTCTTGGCCTTCTTCCCGATCAGATTACCACCCCTTCAGCTGCTTTGAGTATGCTATGATCTTCTTTGTGTCTTTTTGCATCTTTGCTTATTTCTTCCTTCACCAGGCACCTAACTAATGGACCGATGTCACGCAGTTCGTGACAGGTAATTGTTTCTGTGCGTCACACAGTGTCAGGACTTATTTCAGAACACTGTCAAAATATATTCTTTTCGACTTGTACTAGAACAGACAGGCGAAACCTGTCAAACAGGCGACACGGTGAGACCTACTGACGAAGAATTTATTAATATGGTTGAATTCAAGCAAGTATTACTGTAATTGGTCAGTATCCCCTAACACGATTGTGAAAGATAGCACGCGCGAATTTTTCTCATTGGCAACTATAGGGTGTGTCATATTGTATCGATGTCAACCGTTTAGCCTAACATAACGTGAGAAAATCGTGGGTGGAAACACCGTGGGAGATTAAGGAGCAGAGGATAACCGGATTCTTGTAATTAAAGAAAGTTCCGATGCTCTGGGTGTGACGGTGTCCTGGCAACCGAGCCAAAGCTTTGTCTTGGCAGAATCTTGAAAGGGGTGCGAGTAACGCGAAGGTTAGAGGGGATGAAATTGAAAAGAAGAGGGAATCGGGAAGAGGAAAAGCACGAGAGAGAGAGAGAGAGAGAGAGAGACGAAGGACCATCAATGCTCTCTTTACTTCCACCGATCTTCTCCCTCCGCAATCACCCCTTCGTAATTAACCTCCATTACGGTAGTTTTCTGTTACCCGGCAATCCTGCTCAGTCTTCCAGGCTACCGGCACCAGCTCGACCCACGAGAGGGATAAAGCCGACTGCTTGCCAGGTAGCTATCGGTTATAGTTTATTATTCTTCTGCTGGGAAGCGAGAGACGCCTTCTAGTCCTTTTAGCTCCGCCATCCAATCCTCGGCCTCTCCACGCCTCGTTCATCATTCTCATCGCCGTCGTGCTTACGATATGGTAGCACCGTGATCGTCTCACGCTTTCAAGCATGACTCCTAATTATCGCCAACTTCGCATCGAGATACATCCCCGTGTATTCGGCACGGGGAATTTTAGGGCGAAGTTGAAGGTGAACGAGATAATTAGGATATAACGAATAATTGGAGCCCGAGACTACTTCCTTCGGCAGGCTTTCAGCATCTTTCTAGCGTAGCTCCTCACTCAACAAGGTCGGCTCACGATAGATTAATTATCGTCAGAACTGAGACACTCGATGGATTTATGTATGTAAGTTCGTTTCATCCGCTTTACGTAAAGGGGCGTGTTATTCTCGAATATTCACAATTCCAGTTACGACGTCTGCGTCCTAACGAGTGCACTCTGTCTCCTGTAAAGCTCCTCGCGGATGAAAATAGGGCATGGAAGAGACGAGAGACGGATTTTTCAATGTGTGTGAATAAAGTGAATGCGGAGTGACGAATATTTGCAGCATTTTTTTAAATGCTCTGCTATTTCGGTTTTAAACCAAGTCGACCACGACGTGGTTTACCACGGAACTGTGAGTGTACACGTGTACGTACATGGCGCGATATTCGAATGGTGACAACGCGTTATACTCGTACACGAAAACGCAATTTTTGCAAATTTCGTTTACATAAACACGATGACGAGATGAGATTCGGCTATTTGCTGTCAAATTGATACATCGATTCAGAAAATGAGTAAACGTGTTACTGTGAGAAAAATATCGGCCATTTTCCTGCTCTTACTTTTGGCAGGTGTTTGCTATTGCTGAATTCTAGGAAATATGAACTGTTATCCGCGACTTGGAATTTACACTCGTTTCGGTGCAGATTAAGATTCCATTTGCAAGAAATGTAGAGTGATGAAAATTTGAAAAGATTTACATAAACACAATGACAATATGAGATTCGGCTATTTGCTGTCAAATTGATACATCGATTCAGAAAATGAGTAAACGTGTTACTGTGAGAAAAATATCGGCCATTTTCCTGTTCTTACTTTTGGCAGATGTTTGCCATTGCTGAATTCTAGGAAATATGAATTATCTGCAATCGTTTAGACAATTTGGAATTTACATTCGTTTCAGATTATTGTTCGATTTGCATGAAATGTAGCGTGATAAAAATTTGAAACGGTTATGGTTCAGGTATCGTTGATACATCGATGCAAAGTGTAATACTCTTTTTCCTTTTGGGAATACTTAATGAGTTCAATTTACCCGTTCGGAATAAATAACGTGGCTGAACGAACGTAATATGGTAATTTGATAATGTGCACATGCCAATTAATAATTTACATCTCTCAGTGTTATATCCAAATGGAAGAACATTAAATGCTTCTCGCGAGAGAAAAGTAACGTTAAGCTTCTACTTTTTCATTGACATTAGTAATAATTTAACAACGATATTTAATCAAAATGATTCTCCTTACACTTTTTTAACGCTAAAACTACCAAAACATATTCATCTAGAGTATCTAGACAAAGTCAGACGTGGACAGACGTCGACTCCTAAGGTTAAAACTTTGGACTCTTAATTACTCGATTAATTACTCGACACCCTATATACGTACACCCACGACGCAAACATCCACCCCAACTGTCTAATCCCGTTGGTCTTCGAAATTAAAAGAAAATATCTCACGATAACAAAGACAGAAGCATCCTATAATAAGCGAATTGAAACAAAATCGCATGCCCGAATCGCTCCTAGCGAAATTACTAAAAAATATCGCAAAATGGCGGGAATACAAGCGTCACAGTTACGATCAGAACCTAGCTTAAATCTCACACGATTAAGCAGCCCTTGCTCGGCTAAATGACAAACCAATTCCAACCACAGCGCGTCCATTGTAAAGCCAGTCAGAAAATTAAGACCCCGCACAGGCTGGCGAAATTAAAGACAAATACCGCGATGACAAAGAGCCGAAATGCAGCGAAAAACTATCTAGTCGAGATCCTGGAACGGATGAAGAAACTTTTCTTCGGCTCGAAGGCTTCCGGATCGGTATTTACGCGTTAAAGGGTAGCGAGTCGGAGGGCGGCGGAGGACAGGGTAGCACGGCGCCATTACTATGCAAATAGATTCGGAGTGACACGACGAGAATGGGCCATAGCCCGGTGCACCTAACTGGCGCCCGTCAGGACACCATTTAATAGTGTAGTTTCGCCCTGCACATGCCGTCGCACTTGCCAACCGAGCGCCACCCACCGGACGTCGAGCCACCAGCCGGATCTCACCCAGCCACCCCTTCCAACCCCTCTCACTCTCTCTCTCTCTCTCTTTCGCTGAACGCCATCACAGCAACCAGGCCAGCGTCACCAAGCTCACCGCCACTCCGCGATACGAGTAATGAAATTGTCCATGCATGACCCGAAGCGACGGGGTGGTGAACGTTTGTTCTGCGATCGAGCGAATACGTCGTTGCGTGCCTTTTGCGCAGCGAACCAGATTCCCGAGGATTTGCCGGAATTTCAGGTACACAAATGAGTGCCTATATGAAGCGCACACGCTACGCGGCAGAAACGCGATCCGGCGACACGGTTTTGAAACGCGTGGGGTGACGGCCACCGGGTAGGTCGGGCAGGAGACGCTGACGGGACACGTACTACGTACACAGAATCCCAAAGGGTGGGTGGAAATAGACGTGATAAAAATATAAACGAGACGATGAGGGAAGAATCATGGAATTCCGCCATCGCAGATATGCACACCGTTTCCGCTTCTGCTAATGGCTTCCGTTTCGTTTCGTTCCGCCTTTTCCCTTCACTTCGCCTTTCCTTCCCTTAGCTTCCTTCCCCGTTTCGTACGGTTAGCCAATTGTTGGTAGGATACCGTAGATCCGTGGAAAGTATCGCGATGGTATAGACTGCATAGTGCTGCATAGTCCCCGGAAGTATGTTGTCCGAGGGAAAAAACCTCGAGTTTCGAAAGCGAAACCTGAGTGTTTAATAGGCAGGGAAGGAGGTCGGGCGTCAATCAGGGCTGTAAGATGCACAGTCGAGATTCCTCCTTTATAGCATGTTTTTAAGCTATTCGTGGAATTTTAATACCGAAGATCGGGTGTTATGGTAAATAAACTAAGTTAAATATTAATTCGAGGTTAGTTTATTTACCATAACTCACGATCTTCGGTTATAAAATTCCACCAATACCTTAAAAACATGTTGCAAAACTGTCAGTTAACTATTAATGACAGCTTTGCTTAGTCCCTAAATTCCTACGGTCCTAAGTTTCGACGACTACAAGGGTGTCCTTTTCGTACGGGTGTTGTGGTAAATAAACTAACCTCGAATTAATATTTAACTTAGTTTATTTACGATAATTCCTGATCTTCGGTTATAAAATTCCACCAATATCTTAAAAACATGTTGCAAAACTGTCAGTTAACTATTAATGACAGCTTTGCTTGGTCCCTAAATTCCTACGGTCCTAAGTTTAGACGACTGCAAGGGTGTCCTTTTCGCACGGGTGTTGTGGTAAATAAACTAACCTCGAATTAATATTTAACTTAGTTTATTTACCATAATTCCCGATCTTCGGTTATAAAATTCCACCAATATCTTAAAAACGTGTTGCAAAGCTGTCAGTTAACTATTAATGACAGCTTTGCTTGGTCCCTAAATTCCTACGGTCCTAAGTTTAGACGACTGCAAGGGTGTCCTTTTCGCACGGGTGTTGTGGTAAATAAACTAACCTCGAATTAATATTTAACTTAGTTTATTTACCATAATTCCCGATCTTCGGTTATAAAATTCCACCAA
Source organism: Eufriesea mexicana (assembly GCF_001483705.2). NCBI lineage: Eukaryota > Metazoa > Arthropoda > Insecta > Hymenoptera > Apidae > Eufriesea > Eufriesea mexicana. Next base: position 162,419 of record NW_016909924.1, read on the forward strand.
TATCTTAAAAACGTGTTGCAAAGCTGTCAGTTAACTATTAATTCGAGTTGACAACTTTGTTTAGTCTTTAAATTCCTACGGCTAAAAATCATGGTCAGTCCTGAGTTTCGACGACTAAAATGGTGTCCTTTTCGCACCAATGGAAGTCTCTATCCGAGATATTAACACATCTTATGACGAATTAAGAACGTATTAATATTACGTCTTTCGCACACTGTTGGCTGAACATAACCTATCAATAATCTGCAATAAACACGATCGAAACGGGCCCTGAACCTGAGCGATAATCTTGTCATCGATATTCAGTATTTGTAAACACTTGTACGAGAATAAATTATAGGGAGAATAGTAAGGAAATAATTAAATAAAAATTCGCGGAAAATTAATAGTTAGATAGCTCGCTAGATTATGTGCTATTATAGACATAGGCTTTGGATTTGGGTTTCAACCCCTTGGCTAATGATTTAATTAAATTATGAACGCAACGAGACAAAAATTGACACGATGGGATCAGCGAAGCTGTCCAATTATACATAAGTCGTTCATGTAGAAAATTTTTGTTTTAATTCTTCGAAATAGAGCACCAAACTAAATCCACCGCCGTTTTGTTTTGTATCCTTTTTCCTTAATTATAACTTATTTATAATAACTTGACCCTTTGCACTCGAGAGGTGAGCTTCAGTCACCATTTCACAAAATTTTAAAATCAAATAATTCTACAATTCTATATTTACTGCTCAAAAAGGTATTGTCAGTATTTTACTAGAGAATCATTGAATTTTTACTCTTCTCTAGCCAAAAAATCGTCGAGTACAAAGGGTTAATTATAAGGGTTAATTATATGTTAACTCTGTTGAGGGTTTTCACCCATTTTGTATTAAGCTTTGTTGTTCCTCATCTAATTTATGGGGGCTTATTATTATGTAAATGTTTCTCATTTTAATGTCTTCTATTGAAAACTGTAAAACGGACCAAAACTTAAATCCCCCTCCTCCATCGTGGAAGAAAAATACAAATTCGCAATTAGGTGAAAAAATTGGAAAAAAGAAAACAGACTCGTAATCGAGATTCGAGGAAGTAACACGAACGAAACGCGGTGTTACGAGAGAGTATTACAAACGTCATATTCCTCGGAAATGTTTATTACCGATAAATGGAAGAGAATGCTATTGTACATGTACGCCATGTACGATAACAACAGGGTCAGAGTTCCGTTAATTTTAGAAATTGCTTCGAAATAATAGTTCCTAATTTATCGCGGCTCGTCGCGACATACGCGGTTCACAATTTCGTAGATGGCGCGCTCGTCGCCCGACCATTAACCTCTTCGTTTTACGCGTTATATTTAGTCACATTATTATTTTCATTACTTACGCGTATAAAACGAATCGTACGCGGTATGCAAATAAAATTGATAAAAATATACACAGGGCGATGAGAGCTGGATCACGAGTCATAACACAAACATCGCGTTGAAACTTCTATATGGGCTTGTTTTCACGGCTTGTTTGCGCGCGCGTATTGTATTATCAGCCGGTTTGTTTTCTCCTTGTTTGGCCACGTGCGATTTTTAATATAATGAATTCTTGCACAAACGGTCTGTACAAATACAAGCGAACGATTTTTAAATACTACACAGACCAGTCGTGTGATAACAAAAAACGAGATACAGGAAGGTTATGTTTTTCTCCGGTGTTGTATGATAACTTTAGACCAGCAGAAGATGCGGAAGCTACGATTCGTTTGGATATCAATTAAATTCTAGTATTTCTACGTACGTGGATACTATATATATTAAACTTGGCGGGAAACGACAGAAATTGAAGAATTTCGGGAAACTGGGAGATATTTTTTCGAAAATCTGAACATAGTTTTATAGTGAAATTGTTCGGCTCGATAAAGCATTTGTGATTAATACTTAAAGAACTATTCGATAAATTATTATGCCTAATTGAAGTACCTAAGTCAAAGTACGTAATAAATTTATTGCACTCGAAGTACACGGTTCCATTTAAAAATGGACAACCATGTCGAAATCTCTATAACTGAAAATTTTTGATAAGAATCCAATTTTCTAAGCAATTTTCTCCGTCGAATCAAACAGCGTTGATATTAGAAAATTGTTTGCATTTTTAACAATGAGCGAAATAATAACGTGCATATGATAGATGAATATCACTCTTAAAATAAGCCAAATTCTAAGCAAAAATCTAACCAAATTCTTAGCATGTCGAAAATAATTCAAGGAACAAAAATTTGTGTGGAAATATATTTATTTATTTATAGTCGTACCAAAATTTGTTTAAAAATTTAATATTGTATAATATACTATTTACGAAACCAGTATTTTATCGAATAATTCTACCAATGATTTTTCCCACTTGTTTGATAAGACAATGATACACCTGGCTTTGATGATTCATTTATTAAATAGCTTCACGATCACCTTTCTTCAAAAAAGAATTTTTCATTCATTTTTGCAAGTTTTTGGTATATTTAATTTTCTAATTAAATCCTATAACGAACGTCATTTATTTATTATTTATTTTTCGAGAAATTGAACTTTTCATTCATTTTTGTAGGCTTCTAATGTATTTAATTTTCTACTGAATTCCTACGTTAAATGTTATTTATTTGTTATTTATTTTTCGAGAAAGGGAACTTTTCATTCATGTTTGCAGGTTTCTGGTATATTTAGTTTCTGCATTGAACGTCATTTATTTATTCCATAGTTCCACAAATCTGGACGTTATTTGTTTGTCTATTAACGAATTAACGAACCAAACTGTCGTTAAATTAATATAATAAGAAGAATGACTTAATCAAATTATTTTTGACACTAGGATTTTCCGTGAAACGCGCATTTTAAATCTTACAGGCGACAGCGTGTGTCTCGCAGACGCATGAAAATGTATCCCGCGATGAACATTTATGGTCCTCCGGCGATGGAAGCGCGATGCCATTTTGAATTACGCATACCATGAATAAACAGGAATTTCATTTTGACGATGTCGTAAAACTTGGGCCAAACAATCACGAGTATTACTGACCTTTTGTCAAGCTGATGCCTTTAATGATGCGAAATTAAACACGCAAGAGTCACGGGAAGCATACGTATCTACGAAAATTCTTTCAAATGTGATGTTATAAATAGCGACCCTTCCCGTGAAATAGCAAGAACGCTTGTCAAACGGCATATTTATCGAGCGAAAATATATTCCTCTTATTTCTTACTAATTAAGCATTGCAAAGAAAAAGTAAAAAAATCATTGCTGAAAATCCACGTGAAATTACTCCTCGTCAAATCAAGCTGATTTCCCGTATCAGGTTTACCCGGGTAACGGAAATTTAAGCTGATCGTTTGCATCTTATTGCAATTACCTCGCGCAAAGTTTCATTTATTCTCGACTGAAATTTAGTTGGAATGACAGTTAAAAAATTGTTGTCACGTCCAACCAATTGAATTTCTCAAATTGTCAGGAACGCGTTACGCACCAACTTAATATCGCGTGATTAGTTTATATTTTGCGAATCGCGAGAGTAGATGAGAGATAGATTATTTATTTTGACTAATTCGTGGTTGTTTATTGTAACTAAACTGTACAATAATTAAATGCGAACGTTAACGGAGTATCGTCACGAACACGCGGTTTACAATATTTATAAGATGTTTCGGTGATGTGTGACGAATACGTACTGACTTTGCTTCCTGTAATGTCACGTCGTGTCCTGTTCGGTGTTTCCTCGAGTTTGTTTTGATTGGTTAAAAGTAGATGTCGGTGGAGGAAAAATAGAATTTTTTATTGGACGTGAGTGTGTCGGAAGGACTTTTGGCCGAGGAATGGGAACTGTCAAGGAAGTTGCTTTTCGGTAATCAATGACGAGATTTATAAGTAGGTGTCTGTCCGTCGCCTTGGTGGGTCTGTCGCACGTGGGCCCAATCTGTCAGATCTGGTAGTTGTAAATTTTCTGTACTTTTGCATCTAGATATATGACTTAATTCGCTGATAGGGCGGAGAGACACGTCTAACCTTCGAAATTGCAGTCGTAATACAAAATAATAAAGTCTTTAGAATTATCGAAAATTAAAATAAGAGTTATGCTATACACGCGTTCTCTGTGACGGAACAATTGTCATTTCAAATAGCCATAATTATTATTCCCTGAACGATGTATTCCAATCGACATTACGTCCTTCCTTCGGTCAATTAAGAAGTAAATAGAAAAATTGTTTACAACTTTATCGAAAATAAATATTTCGGAACAAGTATCGAACGATAGGTGTAATAATAATCATAATAACAATACAAGCATTCTTCGCTGTGCAACAGAAATATAAACACCATTTGCATTTTATAGCGACTATCTCGTGCGAATTTTGATTTATCCGAAACTTACTTGAAATAGCAATTTAATATTTCATAAGCGAAATATTCTAATCGATATTAAATTTATCGGCTAGTCGATTAAATAGGAAATCGGAGAATTATTTGCAGAGAAAATGTTTATCTCTCACCCGAAAATTTATTTATTTACATTTATATAAAAACATGTTATCCTTCAACCAACTGAAAAATTTCATTTCGAAATCAGCTGAAATTCTAAAATACGTCGAAAAGCAGGGATCTGTTTTTCAAGAAAGTCTCGATACGCGACGACGCACAAACGGAATAAACGAGCTCGGAAATCTCGCGTCCATCGCGTTTAAAACGCTCATGAAATTATCGCGTAAATCGTTTCAATTTCACGATTCATAATTGGCAAGTTGCCGAGGAAGTGGAATCGAATTATGGAGCATCTTATAAACAGCAGTCGGATCCAGATGAATATTAAAAGCACGAATGAAACGGTTGGTAAAATTTAACGATACCGGAAATCGATCTGTCTCTGGTTCAAAGTTAATTTGTTACAGAATATTCAGCTCGTTTCGTCTATTTCATTTTGTCCCGGGCTCTCTCTTCGAAATGATATTTGCACTTCCCGCGGGTTTCCCGGCCGATATTAATATTTCGATATTAACGACTTTGGATTACCGTACGACGAAGGGTGGCCAACGGAGAAAAAAATTCGCTCCGACGCACATGCAGAAATTGTTTATATATTTACTTTTTCTATAGGTGAACGTGTTTCGGAAATTTGAAGGTCAACTTTGTTTTTTTTATTAATGGAGCACTATAGTTTTTATTATAAACTATGGAAGAACGTCGAATTTTGAGTAAAAAAGTATTTACCTTGATTAGCCTATGACCCTTATAACTAAAGAGTAATTTCACTTTATTTCTTGAAAATTTTCTTCTTCCTTTCTTGGAAAAATAATAACGTATAATATTAATAATAAAAATTGGAATATCAACATAATCACGTCTCGCTATTATTCGGAAATTTGTCATAAGGTTAAATTTCGAACTTGCTATTGTGTAAAAGAAATTTTCAAAAAATAAAGTGATATTGCTCGATAGTTATTGCAACAAATTTTGAGCCAATGAAAGTCAATACCTTTTTACTCAAAACTCAATATTCTTCCATATTTTGGTATAAAAAATACAGTATTCTATTAAAAAAAAAAAAAAAATAAAGTTGACCTTCAAATCTCCGAAACGCTTCTACTTATAAAAAAAAATAAATACACTACAAATCATACCCCTTTAAACCATGCAACTTTTGCATACAAAACTTTTTCGTGCAACGCATACTTTGAAAATTACACAGATGTGCGAGTTGCGTATATACACCCTGTATATACAGGGTGATTCGTCCAATTGTAAAAAGCAATATTTTTGTTTTGGTTGAAGTTAGAAAAAAATGTTAGCAGAAGAAGATGTATGGTTTCGGAAGATCTACAAGGTAATGGGAATCATTTTTGCGTAGATGAAGACACAGCGATCATATGAAGGTACGTAACATTTTTTTAAAAGTATTCCAATATGTTATTTGACACGTATCGATTTTTCTTGCTGTTCTGCATGGAGAGGTACTGAGGATACATATACGAAAAATCAACACATACGAGCCACGAAAAGTCCACATTCCAAAAGAAACGCTAAAAATCACGTAACAATACGATATCAATTTTAAACACTAGTATTATTGGTTCATACTTTTTTGAGTCTACACTAAATATCCAAACATGCTTTCACTTTTTACAATTTATACTGCCAACAATTTTTAACGATGTTCCATTGCAAACGAAATTAACCCTTGACGCTCGACGATTTCTTGGCTACAGAAGAGTACGAGTTGAAAAATTTTGTGATATTAAGCTGATGATATTTTGTGAGCAGTAAATAAGAAATCGTATAATAATTAAACGCAGAATTATTTGACTTCGATACCTCACACACTGTTACATTATTTTAAATTTGATATATTAATTAATATCGTGCTTCGAAATTTTATCAAATAGCGACTGAAGGGTGCAAAGGGTTAAATTTGCAATATTTCCAGCAAGATGGTGACTCTGCACATAATGCAAAAGTTGTTACACAGCTTCTTAAAAGTACATAGATCGATATTTTCAGTACACGCTCTTTGAAGACCCTAGATATTTTCCTATGGAATTATTTGAAAAATAAAATATACGTATAGCCATTTAATACATTGGAAGACTTAAAAGAGCGAATTTGTACTCAAATATTCGCGTATCATTCGTCTTCTGCAGCTAACATTTTCTTCTAACCTCAATCAAAACAAAAATATTGCTCGTTACATTTGCGGAAATCACCCTGTTGTAAGAATATGTAAGAGTATGTAAGCTCCGGTTACCGATAAGGCGGCATGAGTAACGAGCACGTAGAAGTGATAACCGGAGTCTCAAAATAAAGCAGCGAATGAATGGTTTAAATAAGGGTGCAAAGACGCGGACAAGTCTATTTTTCAGTCCAAGAAAGTCTATTTTAGGTCTCTTTGCAGTCTGTTTTCAATCTAAACATTGTCAATAAAGAACAGTGTGTCAAAGTCTAAAGTCAGTCAGTTTTAACCAGTCAGCTGTGATTGACGAGTATACTCGTCACGGAGAAGTGGCAGGATTTTGTGTCACGACGAGTATACTCGTCATGCGTAAAAAGTAGCGACCATTGGCTATTTAAATTGTAATTTTTGTGAAAAACAAAACATATTCTCAAATTTCAAGATGTTTAGAATATTTTGAGGCCAGGCTGGAATGAAACAAACAAATAAAAAATATGAATAATTTGAGACGAACTCATGCGTCCCCGTATGCACCGGCTGAAACAGCTTATCAGTTCGCATAACGAATTTATTTATGCGCGATGATAACGTTTTTCAGATGTTAGCGTAAAAGGGGCAAAAGCAAAAGTCGGAAAGCTGATTTACGATAGGGTTCCTTCAGGGATGGTCCGCCACGGGACAAATGCGTGACGCTGACCATGCGCTGAGCCCATTGATGGCTGCTGGCCCAAAGTTACCCAGCTATTTTTTGAGGGTCACTAAAATTCATAGATATCCATAAAAACTAACCAATAAGAGAATAGATGTTAACCAAATAAGTAAATATTAGTAATAAAATTGTCAATTTTATAAAATAAACTCATCTTTTTGATCCAATATTTTAACAGCGACACTTACTCTGTGATCGACGAGTATACTCGTCGTCGCTCGATTTTCGCGACACATATAGGTGCGCGCTCTCAAACGGAGGGTCACAGCTAGCTGGTGAAGAACCTGTTTCAACTTCCATCTCCTAATATTATATTAACAATTGATGGGGTTGGTGAATGTAACGTACAGAAAATAAGAATTCGTTTATTATACAGTGATGCACTTACTATGTACTTTGATATCTCTATGATGCAGGAAATTTTGTTCGGTTCAGAATGAGTGAATATATTTTTTGAATATTGTTACTTTATATTTGTATAAATGATTGATATGAGATGATGTGTCAGAGTATAAAGTCAGTCAGTTTTAAGAAAGATCAGAAGAGCGTGCCCATAGCGAATCTCTCTTAATTCATAGCCTGCCGCCGTAATTCTATTTACAAGCTTATTTTATTCTATTAAGAAGCCAACAATACTATCTTAAGTCAATCCACTCACAAACAATCCTACATATACGTATCTTATTAATAATTAGTCCGTGCATAGTATTTGATGCTCTGTCTGTGACTATCACGGAATAAATTGCCAATGAGTTAACGAATGAAATTGAGACTTCTTTTCATCATTGATTATAAAACATGGCGCATTTGTAATTATGCGTGAAGGTTTTGACGGAAACCATTCCAGAACTTCGACATCGCAGGTAGACGCTGAGCCCCAAAGCTCAGTGGCGTACAGAAATATTCGATCAGTGCTGGATATTTTCCAGCGAGCAACAGGGGTGTATTAAAAGTAGCTCTTCGCGGAAAGGAGCGGAGAGAGGTTTGAAGGTTTTTCAGGAAAGTGACGAAGGGTGCTTAGAGCACAAGGAGCAATCGAGGGTGCTCCGCGAGTCTGGGATAGCCGGTCTGCGTTAGCCGGCAAGTACGTGGAACTTTTGAGAGTGATCGAATTACCGTGCTCGATATTCCTATAAGCGAGTGGTTGCCGAGTAGTCAGAGCAGAGAAAGGCGAGAAAATTGGGCTCGTAATTGGGGATAGAACGAAACATCTCTGAGTTAAGCAGCGTTTCGAACACTTTATCGAAATTGGTGGACCTCGTCGTGATCGCGGTGCCGATTATTCTCAGTGTTTGTATAACTGGACCGAGTTATTTTAACACTTTAATGGCTGCTCGCACTTGTATATGATAATCGGAACAACTGTTATTGTCCGCTCACACAACATGTGTGTGATACTACCGCCGATTAATAATTAATAATTATCACACAAAGGAAAAATATTAAATTTGTTGTTAAATTATTATTGTTTTTTGTTTTATGTGTATATTCGCACATGTTGTATTATTTCGTGAATTTTAAGTAGAGCTTTTTAAAATTAATTCTTCAAAAATATTGCCGGCTCCTGGCAACGTTTGACTGCGTAAACGTGCAGTCATTAAAGTATTAATAATGAGAAGTGTGAGCATGTGATTGTGATAAATTAACTATATTTAAACTTTATATTTGTGTTTGATAATCTTTGTAATTAACCCTTTGCACTCGACGATTTTTTGGCTAGAGAAGAGTAGAAAATCAAAGATTCTCTATTAAAAAACTGACGATACTTTTTTGAGCAGTAAATAAAGAATTGTATAATAACAGAATTGTAGAATTATTTGATTTCGATACCTTGCATACTGTTACATTACATTAAATTTGATATATTAATTAATATCGATCTTCCAAATTTTATGAAATGGTGACTAAGGGTCACCTCTCGAGTGCAAAGAGTTAAATAAAGAATTGTTCTTATTGTTATTAAAATTTCATCCACCACTAATAAAAGGTGGATTTGGATTGCGAAAATTAGAAATAAATTGCAGTATTATAACAATTATACCGTGTACAAAATTCGAGATAAAAGAAGAGGAAGAGAGCCAGGAATGATTTGTTTCCTGGCATTTTTCTGCATGATAATGCGCATACCTTCTCGTTCTCGACCCTTATCCAGACTTAAAACACCGAAGATCTGTATTCATTCCGAGGTCTTCCCGTCAGCAGCGTTACCTCGATAGCGAGGAGTAAATATCACGGTGTGCAGATTGCTATCATCCTCGTTAATTCTCATTATCCCTTAATTTTATAACCGTATACCCGTCGCGACCACGGACATTCCTCTGTGCATCTACGCTTAACACACTTTCTTCTTCTGACGGTGATATCTGTCTTCCCGACATCGTTCAAATTTTGTTGCATTAGGATTAGGTTGGATCACAATTCGTCTCAAAAAATTCAATTTCCCGATGTACCGATACTATTTAACAATTTTCTCTTTCCTCGTATGTAACATTAGGTTATTATATTTGGAAGAAATTAACTGAAAATTTGGAAATATTTACAGATATCCGATCGAGATATCACAGCAAGTATCGGAGTAACTATCGAGGTGGATGTATGCTACTTTAACGATTCATCAACAGGATTCAGACTAACGCAAGCAACATAAGATCGATTACTCTTCTCCTCTTTGGACAAAGCATTTTTCTGAACGCAACCGGCAGTACCTGTTTGGTATTCCAAAGCGTGCTTCCGGTCGTCAAGAAAATTAATTATGTTAGCTAATTATCTTAGAGAGACTAATTTTCCATCCTCTGTTTACGATTAATCATGTGTCCCGCGCGGTAAATAACGTACCTATGTTGTCGTTTCGTGAAAACAGCACGATACCCAACACCTTTGCATAATGGTATTCCCGCAATGTTGAATAATTCAAATTCCACGACAAATAAAACGTAATTGAATTACGGTCAAAGCTTCGGAACTTTCAGTCATTTAACACGGAATACCTTTCCATATTTTATTAACTGCCAGTTCCGCGTCTGATCTATTGGTAAATATACGATTTTTACAGAATATTGAATAATATTTTAATTCCACGTATCATAATTCCAGCAAAAATTGACATTGCGATATTGCAAAATTCTACGCGGTCTGTCAACATGCACTTCCTGCCCGTCGGATTTGACTACTGAGCATGGCAATTAATCGTTTGACTGCCACGCCGAAATCACTCAGGTCACCACGGGAGTATTTTTATTATTCAAAGCATATAATGGCAATATAATAATAAATAGGTGATACAAGACAACATTCTTACCCAATAGAGCATGGGTGACAACTATGGCGCCTTGGTAACGGTTGACAATGGACTCACTGTCAATTTTCATTCAATTTATACAATCGTAAGTAGTTAAAGGCTCCGGTCACCAATGACCACCGTAATGTCACAAGAAAAACCGTGATTGGCCATATATGTGGTATTGTGAGCTGTGAAGGACTCTAGCAAGGGAAACAATATTAACACTATGCTGTCCAGTGGAACCACGTTGGTGTCATGCGAAAACTATCGGGCAAATTCCGGTGACACCACGTTGGTATCATGCGCAAATGATGAGTCAGTCCTACCGGTGCCAAACAAGAGAATCCCGATTAGACGTGCAGACGGCATAGCGTTAAGAGCGGTATCGGGTCCGGCTTAGGCGTTTAGGGTAACATCTAGAGTGCATGTGGACGGGCGGATGACCACGTGCAAGGATTGTATGGATGAGATATTTATGACCGGGTCAAGTGCGAGCAATGAACAAAAGTCTAGAAATGTGTCCGAGTGTCCGAAGTACCTGGTCTACCGAGGACGAGGTCGCGTGGGAAATGAATGATCAACGAAGAGAGCTTGCGTATGAAAACAGAGAATGTTAGACTTTAAATAAGAGTGCAAAGGCATGGGCGAGGCAGAATGCGTGTAGTCGAGACACAGTGAGTAGAGAATCGTGTGTTTGGGAGTTAGAGTTGAGAGAAAGCTAGTGTAATATTTTAGCTTAAATAAATCTGTTTTGTTATTGAAAGGGAGTCGTTGTTTATTAGACGCGCAGCATAGAATTAATCTAGCAATAATCCAACATATATAACCAACGTGACAGTCAAAGTGTTACAAAATTATGTCATTTTTCCTGAAGCAATTCGAGATTGTGATATCGGAGATACAGAGAATGAAATGAGAGCAACGAGACAAATAATTTCGCGCCTAGAAAGCAGACCTCCCTTCGACAGGCTGAGAAGTTCTAAACAAGCAGTCGTGATCGTATTTTTGTCGGGCGGAATATTTCACACGCACCGAGACACGGGTTTCATATCCAGAGCTATCGATCTTCGTAGCGGAGTAAGACGTAAATCCATACGGCCGGAGGTAAGAGGAACCCCCTGTAGAGGGTGTTTCGGCACCCTGTCGCGTGGACAAAAGCGTTGACCGATCGTGTATAGGCGGAATGCGAAAGGGCGGTCCGTAGAAAATGAAGTCAGCTCTTGGTTCCGTCAGCGTCGGAGCCAGAACACCGTTCTGGCTGGCGCCTGTCTGACGCTTCTCTGCCTCCATGCATCCCGTATCACCGTCCAATTCTAGATACCCGAGACGAACGACACCCTGATTAAAACGCCAACTCCATGTATCGAGCTACGTCTCTCGCCATTTCCTTCCGAAGTCTACATCCAGGAAGTAAACATCAGAGGGTGGTGGAAAGTAATTATAGCTTCTTGCGGGGGTTGCTCCATTTAGTTAGGAACGAGCTGCGCACGTTGGAAAGAAAAGGAGGAAGGAAAAGAACGAAGGAAATTCTGGAAAATTCTTTTCGAAGTGAAACAATTCTGATGAATCGCGGATTGACACTAATCCTGACTACATGACAGTTTTCAGTATTTTCGTTAAAAATTCTGCATTCAACGTAGTCTTCGCCTAATAAATTTTTCATGTCTATTCATATTTCTTTGATATATCCTGGGAATATTTTAAAAAATCATTAAATTAATAATGCATCTATCCTTCAAATTGCAAATAAAGGCACTATGTACGTGCTATTAAATGCATAAATTAATTGCATCTGTCTTTAATTTGACTGATACACGCACTTATACGTAAACAAAAGCGATAATATTAAATTGAAAAACTGTCGAAACGCAATGAAAGAAACTATGATTTGTTAGAAGTTAACGAGTAATTTTCATTTATAGCATATAACACAACTTCCAATACTTATTACGCAAAAATAATTAAAATTGGTAGAAATTTTCGTGTATGATATTTTGGAAAAAAAATATTTTGACGACAAAGAAGAATATTTTTTAAATAATTGCTTTTGTACTACGCGCGAGCTTTACTATGCTATCAAAGGTTTGAATAACTTTGAACAAAGGTCGCTTTTCTGAACGAATAATACTCGAAAATTCAATCAAGCATGCTAAAGACCCTATTGAAAATACTAATTGAAGCTCAGGATATGCTTTTATGTATAACAAAAGAAGGCTATTTTGGATTTTTCAAAATGTACGATATTCATCAACGGTACACGAAAACTGAAATCAATACATTAAACGATACATTATTTCTGATTAATATAATATTTTATTACACTGATTTTGGTTTTTCAGTATTCATAAACGAATTTTTATACTTTTGCGTGAAACAGAAATCTAGACAGTATCGAATAAATAAATCGCGAGCACACTTATGTGACTATTTTTACATCCTGTTTACGATTTTTATTACTTAAGAGAGTAACGTAGTATACTATGCAATATACTATGCGATGCAAAATCCAGATATATCGAAAATTGATATCACGTTCCTTTTTTTCATTTTTTACAGAGAATCTGACGTTCTCGTTAAATAAACGTATATAATCGGTATCTACGGTCAGATACGGTTAATAACTTTTTAACAAGTTTACTCCATACAAGTATCGAATGTATATCGAATTTGGCGTTACGTCAAAATTTTGCTCCACACATGTATCAAGTAATGGATTCCGCTCGACACATGTATCGAGCAATGGATCCCACTCGCCACGTGCATGAAGTGGATCCAATGATACCAAAAAACACAAATGAAATAAAAAATATTTTGTTTCAATAATCCAAAGCGAAATAAATATTTTTATTTCAACGATCTAAAGCATAAAATAAAATATTTTATCATATTCATAACGCTGCATTATATTTCCAACGGTCCTTAACCCGAAAATAAATTGCAAAAACGATAAATCGCAATATTTGCCAAGGATAATAAACGAAATAAAATATTCCAAACTATGGCACAAATATTTTCAGCATTTTCGAATAAAATATTTTATTTCTTCCAAATAAATAAAATACTTTATTTTCAAAAATGAAAATGCATGATCTGAGATAAACTATTTATTTACTATGTAACATCTAAACCAGTAATTTATCCAGCTCTAGGTGAACCCAATAATTTCTGTTCACTTCTCGCTTTTTTCCGTGTAAGCCAAATGGATAATGCTTCGAACTCGTTCACGTTTTCAGGGTGTCCTCTGTGGAAAAACGCGCGTGTCACGGACGAAATAGAATTACCAACCGAATAACCGATACCTAGCTGCGAAGACACTGCGCTGGGTGAATCGCTATTCACGAATCGCCATGCGAAAAAATGGTCGGACACATTCGCATACGAGTGTGAAAGAGGCGCGGACCGATCGGTCGAGGGTGCTGAACCATAAGGTTATTTCATGCACGCAAGTGTGACCCGTAAGCTACTCGGTCTCTCGAGTAATAGCGAACTCGTTTGTTTCGACCACGTCGCAATTTTAATTTAACTTTTGTTTAATCGCGTGTCTTTAATAACCACTCTTTCGCAAATTCAACCGTCTTTGAGAGCAATTTAAAATTAGATTTGAATTATTACGTTTGTAAATTATAATTTTGTAAATTAATTTGTAAATAAATTTGTAATTTTAATAATTACATTCGAATTTATAATTAATTATTATATATGTATATATGTACATGCTTTCCACTCAGATACACGTTATAGCATTGCCAAAGTTCATTGTTGAATGAACGATATTATTGACTGGCTATAATTATAAATTATAAAAACTATATATTATATAAACTATAAAATTATAGAACTATATTATTGACACTAACTATATTACTGACATCTAGAACCGTGTCAACCCCTTCGTTACAATGGCCGAAGTAAATGGGAGTCCCCGCGTAACGTTCGATTTTGCTAAACTCATTCTAACCTCAAAATATTCGTCGTCTCCTTTGAACCAGACGAAAAGACCAACCCCTGCCCCTGTGATAGATAAAAAGACAGGGAACGGCGACGGTGGAAGGAAAGAAAGGCAATTCGAGATCATAGGCTCTGGCTAACGACGTACGCTAACGCGATGTGCCTGGAGCGCGCGGTATAGGTAGAGGTTATGTTTGCACTGTAATTTTCCACCCAACCCGCTGGCGCTCCCGCTGAACGCAGACGGGGTGAGCGAGGAGGAGAAAAAGAGAGAAAGACCGATGCCATCCCTGTAGAACAAACCATGTCATACCCCCGCGAACTCTTCGCCTATCACGCTGAAATAACACCCCAGGCAGTCCAACCGCACTCATGGTATGCGTTTATGGGGTCCCATCCCCGGCCATGCACCTCCAATACACCGGTGTCCGTGGTGCGCTTGTTATTTATATAATTGTTCAATAGCCTCAATTACGGGCCTTATTCAATCATAATCATCCTCCGGTGTTATTTGCGGACAAGCCCAGCTGATTGTAAGCACTCGACGCGCCACTTGCGAACGGTGGCGACACGCGTGGCGTCGACGCCAGTAATGGCGCCCGTGACACCCGTGCTTCGGCTACCTCCTGCGAGAGAACGACGCTTTTCGCCGGGCTAATTCGCTCGCCAGCGAAATGTAAATACGAGGACGAGTAGAATGGAACGGAAATGACGTGGCGCGACGACCGCTGTTGGAATTTCCACCGGCATGGAAATTCGAAGCGACCGGGGACACACTCTCGGTGACACATCTACGAGGATCCCACGGTGAGACGCGGTTAAGCACGGGGTTAAGGAGGTCCATCGGCAGTAGAGATCACGGTTTTCAACGTGTATCGGGGATACACATACACATCTAGTACATCCGTATTTTAATCCCTGTACTTCTTAACCCTTTGATTCTCATGCCCGTACGTCGCACAGTTGTTGGATTCCCGGTTGCCGAAAATGAGTACGCAATTTCTTTAAGATCTACGTAAACGTTTCCTATTCCGAAGTTTCGTAAATACAAAGTAAAGACAAGGATCTGAGTCTCGCTTTTTACATATCGCTGTATATGTATACGATCTGGGGACTAAAAATGACGTGGAAAGTATTGGGGATGGGATACTGTATAGTGCGTTCGAGAAAAGAAGGCACAGCGTGTTTATATCCTCACGGCTGATAGACTCCGCTGACACTGACAAGATAGTGACAAAGATCATCTGTCACCGTTTTTGGGCAATAGAGGTCACTGCCTGTGATCATGGCAGTGGTCAGTGAAGATGCTGTGCCTTCTTCCCTCGAACGCGCAGTACAAAGAGCAAGATAGAGAATGCCTAAGGTCTGCAACTAAGAACATCTATACTTGCTTTTGCGGATGCGTTTACGAAATATTAGATATAAATCAGCAGGTATGCAACACGGTCAAGTATAGGACTCGGATAATCCCAATTCTTGCCGTTTTGCTCGATGCTTTGTTAAGCAGTATATCTTCGTTAACGCTAGAACTACCAACCCAGTCAAAATGACTCGTCCCAGAATTTTCCTTTTTGCAATCACCGAACACATACACCTGCTTTAAGAATAAAATTGGTATCAACTCATATTAAGAAAGAACTGTAATCAATATATTCACTGATATTCATCGTACCGCTGTTAATTACTATAATCTGTGCACGTTATAGTTAAACGTGCCCACTAAAGATCGGTAGTTCTAGTGTTAAAACAACGCGACGATATACAGGCTGGACCTCTTAACATGACCACTTCGTTTCTAGAAACTTGATTTTTCCTGTCTTTAGTCAAATGTAACACGATTCGCATAACAAACATCAAATGTCGTTAAATATTGTTTATTATTTCTCCGGTGACCAAATAACTGAGGATCATCAAAATGGTCACGTTACGTGGTCCACCCTGTATATAAATCATATTACTTCGTCCAAGTTATAATAAATTTCGCTATATCGAATGATATAATGTAAAAGTTAGTACATTGTTCCAACCACATACAGCAATTTTGTTAAACAGCAAAAGGGTTAATGAAGATTGATAAGAGTCAATTTTTGTTTTCTGTTACGAATCAGTGACTGATATTTCTTTGAATATCGGAAAGAGAATCGAATACAGTGCTAATGACTCTGAAAAGATCTTCGAATTGTTCGTTCCCGGTTTTGTTAGATATAAACTATATAAATATCGCTAAATTACGCGGAGAATTTCTGCAGGCAATTCTCGTTAGCATTAATAACGCTATTACGCAAACTTGGGGGAGGGGGTGCAGAATGGAATTATAGCTGCGTGAGGCCAAAATTTAGTAGCATCTTGTCTCGAAATATAAATTAGGACTAAGGAAGTTGCACATATACACTGATAACTCGGCGAACTATTTGGAAAATCTGAGCAACCCAGCAACGACGCTTATATTAAGTTATTAAATTTTAACGTAGTCTTAAACATCCTGATTACCATAACCTGCGTTCTACCTACGAAATTACTACCACTAACGAATTTTCTTTCGGAGATAACTGAAAACAATTTTCTTTCGAATTTAATATATAACCGTGAGGTGTTGCTTGCAAAATAATTATCAGGGAACGTATTTTAAAGACCTCGGAGCATTTGTTATGCGCTACGCGCTACTTTCGTTACACTGAAATGGACGATTCGTGTCAAATCAATAACAAGTTCATACTTATGAATTATTTGCGCAAAAATGTAGGACTAAAATGATCTAACGTAACGATAGGATAATTTAAAGACACTCGATTAATTTACACGCCTTATGACGCTAGAAATATTATATATATAGAATAATAGAAGAAACCAATGATAAACTTAAATTTGATAAAAAATTTATGTATCCCAAATTTTCTTAACTGATAAATCTTTTTATTAACCCTTTATGGTCGTATGTCTACTTTCAGCCATCATGGCAAAGAACTTATATTGTATCTTATATTTATCTTATATTGTTTATTTTAATTATATTTATATTTTATATTTAAAATTTTAATAAATTTAATTATTATAAATAATAATGGCTGAATTTTTTAGTATATTTAATTTATTCCACCATCATGTAAATGGTGAAGAAAAATTTTTGTATGAGGATTAGAGGTATGCATGATCAATAGCCACATCTTATATAAGGTGTCAGCTAGAAGAGGAAACAAGACGTCCATATCACATTTTATGTTTGTCCAGAATTTGCTGGAATAACTCGTAGATGATTTTCGTGATGGAGTATCTTCAAAATCACGAAGATCATCGTCCTCGGATAAAGAGGAAAGGCTTAATGGCAAATTACATATATCGAAATGTATGTTAAATATATTATAAAGAATAAGTTAAAAGAAAAACGGAATTAAACAATTAGATAACATAAGAATTTACAGAAAGTCAGATGAGCGAAAAAAGTAACAATAAATGTACAATTATAAAGTAAATTTTGGAAAGGCACATTTGACCACGCATAGTATGTTTAGTGTTAAATTTGATTCGAAAAAATTATTATACATTTCTTTTGTTCCCTCATACCATCTCAACCCCGTTTCCAAAGTCGCGAATGCTTCAAAATATCGGGTACATTATCCTACCTATCATCGTCGTGATATTCATATTCCGATTCATTGTCCGAAACAGGTATAATATAATTTATATCGCGATAAGGATATAAATTTGCCACGTATAAACCAATTGGAATTGAAACGTTCACATAGGAGGAGTGTCCAGATAATGGAGGATTGGACCAATGAAGGTGCGGATAATCGGAGACCTACCGTATTAAATCATTGCTTTATAGGTTAATCCGAGTCAATGCGGCTATTCACGAGTTCAGGTTAAAAATAAACAACAAACGTAACTGTATGGACACGCGAAGCCAATAAGCTAGCGAAGCAAAACTCGAAAGGAAGAGACGACCCTTCTAGCCATAAATGAGACCGGACGTGCGTAATCTACGAATCATTGGGGGTCCAGACTCACGTTGCGTATCGAAAGCGAGGTATACACCCCTCGTGATGACATAACAACCCCGATATCGTGGAACCAAGAGCTCCGGCTCTCGTCTTAGCTCTCTTTTCTTTCCTTTCATAACAACCCTGCCGTTTGAACAGCGCAAAAAGGAGGATCAAATGCAAAACGATAAAACAAAGTTTAATTACACCGCAGAATAGAATGATACAATAGCAATTTAATCCTTTCTCTCCGGCAAATTTGAACGGAATAAAAAGATTTGTTTGCGGATTTTTCAGAGAGGTCTAATAAGGAGAGTGCAAGTCCTTCGGGTCACCGATTTAACCCATTTGCATCCCAGCGCGGAATATTCCGCGAGCCACGACTGTCGTCTATCACCGAGCGCGGAATATTCCGCGAGCCACGACTGTCGCCTATCACCGAGCGCGGAATAATCCGCGAGCTGACTTTTTCCATTACCAGTTGCTGAATATTCTTCATATGACACAGATCACGTTTACGACACAGATACGGGCTAGTCGTCAGTTGAACGTCGCTGATGCCTGAACACGGCACCTTAAGTAACGATGCAAATGGGTTAATTGAAACTTTGTAGGTTTCTAGATTTCGTCATGCAGTTCAAGAATGTGTTGGAACCCGGATTTCAATATATAATACGGGTTCTAGCAAAAAGGCTACGTTGGAAAAATACAAGAGGAAAAAACTAAAACTGGCCTTTCGCAAATTTTGTAGAGGCTTATATAATGTTAGTTTTTGGTGGGGTGAAGATGACCATTGGCCCTTAGTGAAAGTAGGAACGAGTCAGTTGTCATTGGACTCTGAAATTGGTCTACGCTCATTAGCTAGGCCCTTCTAGTGACTAAGGGCCAGCGAATCGTTAATCATTCAACAAATGTATATCATTATAGCCGCCACTACTCTATAGTTTTTGAGATATTTCAAATTTTAAAGTTTTATTCTTTAATAATTTATTTTCAATTGGTGCTGTAGCCTAACGGCGACCCCCAAAAATTCTTATGCTGCAGGTCCAAGGTTCGATTCTACCGTCTCTAGTTCAATTCTTTTTCTTCAATCTATTTTTTATTCTGTATTCATTTTTTGCCTACGAAAACATTGAAATAAACAATTGTAAATCAAATTTCTTAATAAAAAAATTTATTTTTCACGATTTCTTATGCTAATATTGCATAAAACTCTTCTTGTAAGACCATTCTAAAAACTTAATTTGGGTCTATTCAGTTAGCTGACGATTTACTGGGACCTATATGCTAGTTCTGGGTCGTGCGAAGGACTAACTGTTTACAGAAGAAAAGTAAAAGAAAGTTTAATTATTACAGCATAATATTTGTTTTATTATACTGCATGGATGAATAACAATAGCCAGGTGTAGTTCTGATAGGAACAACAACGTGTTTTATATTGACAAAAGATAGACAATATTGTAACCAGTGACATATGACTAATTTCGAAACAGCGCCGCCAGATGGCAGAAAGTAGCAGAAACAACGCCGCCCCACGGCGAAGACAGTAAACTCAGAGCCATCGCAAAGGTGTTAAATATGGCGAACAACCCGAGATTGCATTGTCTAATAAATATGACTTTTATTCTCTTCTAAAAACAGGACCATGATAAATTCCATGACACCTACCCTAAAATCCCCATAAGCAAAACTTCTTTTACAAAAATTTTTATTACTTTGGTAATTTTTGTCGATTTTTGTCGAGATGAAATCAAGGATTACTGTTTGAAATCCTGAACGGAAATTATAAGGACTACAAAATTCTCTCTTTTCGCAGGATAATTTGACGAATGTGACTACATTTGCATGCATTTATGCGTGAGCTGCGAAATTCGAAATATGAAGGTTTTCTCAATACACGGGTCTACCTTTGCGTCAGAGAATCACTTTGTATATACAGGGTGACTCGCTAGCTAGTGGGCTCAAAGGCAGTACACCGGTGACCAAGCATCGCAGCAGAGGTTCTGTGTCCTTATGCTATAATCCGATGCATCTATTCCTTTCTCACGTTCTATCCGTTGCAATGCGATATTCGACGCATTTTCACCTCGTCATATATTGAATTAGCACATAGATTGGTACCATATCCCGTCATAACCTCGCCCGTGTCACGCATTGGTGAAATGATATCACTATCACTCACAATTCAATATCCTGGATTGTTTTCACCTTTGTTCATTCGTCACTATCGTCATGGTTTGCAGATGCAGGTGTGTCGCGTATTAAATTTCGTAGTTCGTGATTAGTTTCGACTTTCCAATTTAGGTACATATTATACACGCGTATGACATTCATTCAATATTCGTCTAATCAAAATTCGCATAATCTACGTTCGGATAATTAAGGTTTTACTCCATTCGCGATTGAATGATTTATTTAGCGCCTCGCGAAATGAATTATCCATCGTTTACCATGGGTATTTGTTATTTATTGTCTGTTGCTTGATTCCGATGGAAATAAATGATTTCTCGATACGCGACATCAAATATTTATATTATCACTGGCTCTTAATAATACGATTATTACCATATTTATTGCTCCGCGCTTATTTCCAATGTTATTCCAGAATAATTAACGCTATTTAAAACGGTTACTTTGAAATTATTATTCCGAAGAAATTTCCGCAAAATTTCATCACTGTGTACAATTTAAATAACAATGTACAATTCGCCAAACTGGCACGCGACATTTTCGGACCCTGTTTATTTATACCAGATACAATACGAGAGGTATCGAATCTCGATAACTCGAACCTCGAGGGAGAAGAGCTATAGAGGTTTCGACTTAACGAGTTTTTTGAATAAAGGAGATTTGAAAACCGAAAATTTCATATACACAAGCTTCGTACGAGGATTAATAATTCTCCAACCCGGTTCCGTGGAAACCTCGTATTTTTCCTTCGTAATTGTTCACCTTGCTCGAATCATTTTATCAAAAGATTTTCAATACCTTTCTACGTAATTTTATCTACAATATATTTCCGAGAACCGTCGGAAGAGTACTTGCGAGAATCCTAAATTAATATTCTTTCTCATTTATAATCCATTTCCACTGCTTCAATTACACTCGGCTCTCCAAAAAGTATTAACGTTCCAAGCTTCTGCAAAACTCTCTCTCTCTTTTAAAAGAAATGTCAATATTAAATTTATAATGCTCCGTTATCCTAAGATAAAAATTTTCCCCTGTGTGATCGCGTCTAAAACGCAAAAAGAAGAACTTTTTAAAATTTGATCGTCGATTTAAAGACCTTAAAGGCATTTTCTATCGACAAAGAAAAATAGTCCAAACGTAACTCGTTATGCTTTACGTACACGCGAAGTTTCATTAACCTTTTCACTCCTGAGTTACGAAGAGAGTAGCCCTGTCCTGAATTAGTTTAAGAAATTTTATTTTTGTTTAAATCTAATAAAAACTTAATCAAAATATAATATCACTCATTATAAGCTTGTCCGAGGTGATAAAGATGAATACAGAAGTTCAGAAGTCACTAGATATTTTATTTTACTAAGAAAATACCACCAAGCAAATTTCTTTGTTTATTATTATATATTATAAATTTAATATTTTACGTGTTGTTCTAGCCAGCAAATATTTAGAAAATATATGAATAAAAAATCACATTTAGGGCTGTGCAAACTGAGATTTATGAAGTGCACACAGGCGTGAAATACATAGTCTCGCGATCTTTTGACAGAGGGCAGAACAATGCAGGGACTGTATTGAAAAAAATTTCTCTCTTATCCTAAGAGATGGCAGCACACGTCGGAACAGTTGGATTGCGTTCAGAAAGAATTTTCTGAGCTCTAACAGCTTTGAAATCCATGGACGTTGTATCACGTTCGCAGTTCGGCAGCCATGTTGTAGCGTGACGTCATACGACGTCTGCAGGAGTGAAAGGGTTAAAATCGAACTTTTATTAAGTTGCTTTACAATTTAAGTTCCGATGGCGCCTGCCCTAATCAACAGCAACGTCGGTCACACGTCGAGCTATTTCAAGAATAGCACGTAACCGAGACAGAAATTAACCACGAACCTGACTAATGAAAATAATCATTAAACATTACAGAAGCACGCCCAAGTTACTATTTTCCTAACTAAGTAAGTTACTAGTTTCCTTGACAAAATAAATGCGCAGGTATGTCCTCTGTCCAACGAAAACGATCGAACTGATTCCTCAGCTATTGATCACGGACTACTCTATCACCCACCCTAAATTTTTCTCAGAACAGTGAAAAATTGCAAGGGTGTAAAATAAATATCACTAACCGAATTCTCGTTCGAAAACTATAGAAGTTCCGATGGCGCGTGGCATCGTCAACAGCAAATCAGGCACACGTGGAGCCATTTTGTATTAACGTGGCAAAGAATAACACGCAATTGACACAGGAAAACATTTGCAAAAATTAACCTCGAGTCTATCGATGTTTACCTTGGGCCCTGTCTACAAACCACGCCTCTCAGTACGTCATGTTTGGCCCGATTTCCTTACCATGAGTCTCACGTGACATTGTAGGCGAATAGGTCAAATTTTGCGAGCCACTGTATGTATATACATCCTTTCATCTCTTACCCCACCTCTCACTCTCTCTCTCTCTCTCTCTCTCTCTTTCGCATTTAATGTACACAAAAGACTCCCGCTAGCTATTAATGAATAATAATAATAATAATAATAATTCATGTGAATGGCGAAAGCGTAAATATTTGCGACGATCGGGTGTCCCGTGGATCGTGATATTCGAATACCATGCTACCGATAATGACGATTCACTCGAGTAATCCGAGACCATCCACGCCCTCGCATCAATCATTCCTCGTCAGCCACCGTATTCACCCTAATTCCGTGTAATGGATCCCGTGTAATTTCCATTTTAAAGAAGAGAAAAATGTACACAGAGTGAATCTATATACAGAAGAGAAAAAGCTCTGCTCTCCTTCAATATCCCTGCTATTTTAATCCTATAAAAATAGTTTTTCAACAGAAAGTAACTTTGTTTCATAGTACACCTGCAATTGCATAAGTGTGGAATGCTGATCAGAATTTCATATAGTCATTTCATTTTTTATAAATAATACGATAACTATTTCTGAACCTATTTTTCGACTTCTGACTAATATAATAATATAAAAATTGTTATAATTGATCATTTTCTAAGACTATTTCATTTTCTGTGCCTACTATAAAATACTCGTGCTTTTCAGGAGTAAATATGACGATATCCACGATAGTTGGGAAGAAGTGTAGGGGATCCTCCCTCATGATCTTTGAAATCGAGCTGGTCACAGGTATCCTTGGTGTAGTGGTAGAGCTAGAAGGGACGAAAGGGAAAGGAAGGGATGCATTTCGTCTCGGGCCTATTAGTAGACTCGTCAGTAAGGCTTTCCAGCAGGTCCTGCTTCAGATAGGGGATACTTAGGTAGCATAAGAATTTGTATTTATAGAAACCAAGGATTCACCGAGGACTGCGAGAAACCTCGAACCTCTGTTTTCCATCTACCAGTGAGGGTGTGAACGTTGGTTACTA
Organism: Eufriesea mexicana; assembly: GCF_001483705.2. Classification (NCBI taxonomy): domain Eukaryota; kingdom Metazoa; phylum Arthropoda; class Insecta; order Hymenoptera; family Apidae; genus Eufriesea; species Eufriesea mexicana. Next base: position 186,584 of record NW_016909924.1, read on the forward strand.
TATATAGTTATTTGCGTTGGTATCAATCGCCACACTTCTACACGAGAGTTAGCCAAACGCCGTTTCTTAGAATCACCATTGTCCCATGACATAAGCATCGTTTGAATAATTCTTCCTATATAAAAATTGGGCAGAACACTATGCAGATTAGCAGTTCTGAAGGGGTTCTCCCCACGGTCGTTGAAGTCTTGCTGGTCACAGGTACCCTCGTGTGGTGGTGTAACTAGAAGGGACGGTAGGAAAAGAAAGCGATGCATTTCGTCCTGGGCCTGCTAGTGGACTCGTCAGTAAGGCTACCCTAGCTGGCCCTGTCTTAGACCTAGATACTATTGGAAGATCGGGAAATTATATATGTATATAGGAATTGGAGGTTTCCCGAGGACTTGCGAGAAAGTCCTCGAAGTCGGAATCCATCTAATGGCAAGGGTGAGAATAATGGCCACTACAGAAGAAAAGCTCGGCACGCTTCGATCGACACACCCTGTATATACCCTGTAAACGCTATTCAAACTGCATCACTACGTTATTAACCACTTGCGCTGGCAAGAAATTCACAGACGCGTGTGCCAGAACGGTCCAATGTTTCTGTAACAATTGTCTGACGACGTGTACACCACGTCGTTGGCGATTCTGCGACAAAAACATTGCGACGTGCGTGGCACGTCTTTCTAGCGCAAGTTATTAATCCTTTGCGGTTATTAATCCGCATTACGTTATTAACCCGTAGTGGAGACATTAGCAAGTCGAAAAATATAGAAAACTACAGAAAATGAGAGAAATTAAAAATATTGTATTCCCACGTACTATAAGTAGTATTAAACACGAGTCAATTTCAACAAATTCTGTTTTAATATTTATATATTGACTTTAAATCCTGCACAGAAAAATTTAGAGCGAAATCTGCCGATGGCAAAGGGTTAAACGTGGTGAGAATATACGTTGAAGATACATGCTATAGGTATTAACGACTTTTAAACGTTAATCAAATATTCTCGTTCGAACGTTCTGAGTATTCTCATGCGATAATCGTCCCTCCATTTTTCTTTCATTTTTCGCAAGCGTTGTTTCCATAGCCGTTGAGCGCAAGCGTAAAAACGAAAAGAGCAAGGATTGATGAAATTAAAAATTGCAAGATTCCACGAGGAAGGGTAACAAAGAATTGGAGCAACGCGAAGGTATTGGATGTCGGAAAACAAACTGACACGGTGAAAAGAGAACGTAATAATTGCGCAGGAGATAAATTGAAAATACATCCGTTTTTAATCATGCGCAATTTATGACCGGAACCCACTCTGAAATTATTTGTTCGACCGTTACACGGGAACTATATTAATTTGCACGATTTGCACAGAAAAAACATGCGCGCCGGGCACGTGATAAAACGTGGACGAAGGGAAATGGTAAAATAATTATTAACGATTCGCGATATTAATTTTGATCACTCTTCAAGGTAATAAATATTTGCGCGGAATCGCAGCTTCCCGGTTCGACCTGGCTGAAATTAACGATTCCAATTAACATGCTTCCCATGCATGAATTTATCTTTCACAGCGACCAGCGACTTCGGATCTCGTCTCGCCGATTCGTCTGTCTTTATCGAGGAAACCTCCGCGACTGATTGAAAAAATCCTACTTTTCGAATGTTCTCTTAACACATTGTTCACGAGTTGGTGACGAGTTGACTCGTCTTTTCCTGACCAAACGTTGTTGACCGATGACGAGTTAACTCGTCATTGCACTTGCATTATCTGTTTCAATTTATGAAACCTAGGGCGATATAGAATATTGCCTGTGAAAGTGGATTAGAAAATAATAACCGGTGACATGACATAGTGTAAGGGGTTTTACAAAGCGAGGGCTAGGTCACAAGTCTAACTCTCGAAATTCTTCTCTTCGCTACGAGGTATGCCCGCTCTCGTCTTTCCTGTAAACTGTCTCTCAATAACTCCTCTCAAAGAATTGTCTAAGAACTGTCCCGTACGCTTTTCGAACTACCCTTTTAAGGATGGGCCTCCTTTGTTCATTGATCGCGGATCAAGTAGATCGCCGCTTCGATTTGAAACTCCAGTTATCACTGCTACGTGCTCCTCATTCACGCTTATCGGTAACCGGAGCATGCCTAATCCTATATATTTTTACAATAGTTTCTGTGTAAAATTCAGAAAACGATGACCAATGATCTTCGTCACTATCTTCGGCCAATAGCGGCCACTACCTGTGATGATGGGAGTGTCAGTGGAGTTAACACGTTAAGTGCCACGCCGGACCCAAGGGAGGCGCTAGACTTTCCGTTCGGGCCCGGCCGGTCCTCAGGGACCAAAATTTAGGGACTAGGACTAAAATTTGCTAACTTTTGGTGTTAAATTCTTCGCCATCTTTGGATCTATCGTTTGGGAATTCCTGTTATAACAATTGCTACAGTGTTTCCGAGTTTTATGAACTCTTCGGCCGCCGCCAGTGGCCCACTTGATGGCCGAGTTTGGACCTATACCTTCCTTGAGAAATAAGAGACTTCAAAAGAGAATATATATTGTAGTATCGCAGGATTTCCACCTCGTGTAAAGGTAGCTTTAGCTTAGAAAGTCACCGAGAGTTCGAAGGCCAGATCGGTTGGAAGAACCCCGGCGATGCGTCAGGCCCTTAGCATGACCATATTTGGTCATGTTGGGGGAGGCTTTTGGAAAACGTATACATGTTGGGGAAGATATAAAAGAAGGCAAAAGTGATTAGTGAACAGCTCTTGGGAAAAGGTGATTAGGAGGCAGTTCGTTGGAGACAGTTCTTGAGAGACAGTTCTTTAGAGGGATTCTTGGTTTTGTTTTAATTGTGAGCCATTAGTTCTAACAAGCTGAGTTGTCATTGTGCGTAGTCGTAAGTTGGAATCGATATAGATTCGCGTGTTTAATCGTCACTCGTATATTGTTAATTTATTATTATTAATTAATAAATAATTCTATTTACCACCACCAATCCCAGTCTCCACAATATATATATCGTAGTTATTTTACTATTAGAACCCATAATCCCAATAACGCGGAACGCATATATGCGACCATGGTCCGTAAAGGATTAATGCTTCTAGTTTCAAGAGTAGCCCTGTAAAATATTGAAACGAAATTCGGACAAGTGGGAAAGTCACAGAAGTTTCGTTAGACTACGGAATTCTGGTAATAAACACCTCTCGGCTCTGGAATATTCGTTCGAAAAGCCTCGTCCTCGTTAGGATATAATTACCATCGCTCTTACGAAGACTTAAGTAAGACAAAACCATTAACAAGACGTTGAAGTGGATTTGCGCGAAATAACAACGAAAGCTTCGATGTTTCAATGCTGGAATTACACGAGCGAAACTGAAGTGATCGAACTGGCATTTTATTTAGTCGTAATTTTCTTTAACAATAGTGACTCGGGATTGCAGCAAACAACGGAGTAAGTAATGCTATTAAAATTCTTGACCTTGTGTATCTTAATAATAAGATATAATCTTAGAATCTTAAAAATATAATTATTCTAATATTAATTTTATGCTTTTCTTTATACCTAACCTAATCTTCGTTTGAAAGACTGTTTAATAAAATAATTTATAAAAATCTTCGTATATATATTTTATTATTAATCAATTTCGAAGAATACTTATAATTTAATTACTTTATTATAGCTTATTTATTTAATTATTACTTTATTATAATAAAGTATTCTTTATCAGACTTATTATACTTCTTGCTTCGCAAAAATGATAAAATCATAGTGAAAGAATTATTCCATGATAGACGAGAGCAAAAGCAGCTTATGTTTAACATCGACCGGATCACGGTTCACGAATACCAGCAGGGATTAAACATCGATTTTAGGGATTTAAATCGTGGAAACAGGCGATGTCGTTTGTCCCTATTCGAGGAATCAAACACAAGATCAATATAATCTGATCAACACAGGAGCAAAACGAATCGCAAAAGCACTTTTCTAATTGTTTTCCACAACGCGTACAGAGGACTCATGCGTGTGTATCAAGGTTGGTTCGCGAAGAGACACCCTTCCGCTTCGACAAGTGGTTGAAACTAATTGCTTGATTGCATTTATCCTCGGATCTTTAGGAGAAATAAAAGTTCGTCGCAGATTGGTCCTTATGGCAGCCGATACACGTGTCATGCGTTCGATAATGATTACACGCCGATGGATCCAATTATACAGTTCAAGGATGCTGTTAACGCTAAACCTATCACGTTCAAATAACCGGTGAGTGGACAAGCAGTAAAATCTCTAAAAAAGATTTAATTAATAACGAGAGATACTATTGAATAGTATACGGGAGATGTATACTGAATAAAGAATTGCGAATTTTCAATGAAAATTTTAGTGTCAACTATTTTATAAGCAAGCATTTTCCAGTGAGTAAAATTTTGTAGACAATGCTAGTTTTATTTTATTATCTTTATTTATTTATTTTTCCATCTTGACTGTAGACTCACTATCTTGACTCTATTAGGTCCAACAAATTTTTGACCTCATACTCGTGTTAGGGGAAAAGTAATCGACGAAACGCAACACAGTGCATAGTCGATTAAGCGAAATTTGATTACACAAATAACGAATTATCCGAATACAATTTGACATACGAATACAACCATGAATATCTAATGAATTGAAAGATTGAAATTAGAAAATTTAGTTCGCAATATACTCAGATTCCAAGACTATCGTGACATGAGTCACGAATGGACGTAAATAATAATAATTCGAAATACATTACAAATAATTTCCAATTTCTAATTAATTTACTATACCTACGTTTATTATTAATGTCTAGTCTTAAACAATAGGACTAGTCTAAAAATATCCTACAAATCTGTTCGGATAATTTGAAATAAGCAAATTTTTAATTATGGCATCGTGGGGCAACATTCTCACCCCAATAGATGGATTCCTACTTGAAGGAGGTTCTAGGATTTTTTCTATATATAACATTTTCGTTTCCTACATATATAACTTCCCGACCTTCCAATAGTATCTCGGTCCAAGGCAGGGCCTGCTAGAGTAGCCTTACTGATGAGTCCACTAGCAGGCCCGAAACGAAACGCATCCTTTCCTTTTCCTATCGTCTCTTCTAGCTACACCGCCACACGAGGGTACTTGCGTTGGCCCAACATCCCTACGACTGGGGGGGCGAACCCCCACAAAATAAAATATATAATAATATAATAATAATATAATATAACATAGCATATAATAATTGTTATGGTAAAATTCAATGGTGAAGTAAACTCTACATTCCAGCGGTGTGGGGGTGATTCCTTCCCCTGCGTTCTGTCTTTTGTCACCAGTCTTCTGAAGACGACTTTTGACCTGCGTGGCCCTAAACAGGCCAGTTCTAACCATTCGCTCGTTCAATAAAGATCTATACAGTTTTTCCACAGTTTTCCACCGACTTATTATTCCTTGCGTTATAACCCCTTTAACAATAATATAATAAAATAGGGATGTTAGATCGGTCTCACGCGAAGTTAAAACGGAAAGGATAATTGAAACTTCTATGCACCATCGAGGAGAAAACAACGAAGGTATAAAGTGACGCTTGGAAAGGAAGAATTCGACTGGCTTTTTGATAACGCTAAAGATATTCAAAGTCACCTGGCGTATTGGCATTTCTATTCGTTTTATTCCTACGACACAGCCGGGGAGAATTTTTTACGCGCAAAGGTCGCAGAGATAGAAACAGTGTTCGCAGGTACGAGGAGTCTGCGCCCGTGTGATACGTAAAAAGACCAAGGAATATAGGAAAATACACAGCACTCGCGTGCAACAGATATCAGGTGCGGCAATCACTGAACTTTCAGTAGCTTTCACCCTCCGGCGATGTCTATTCTTCTGTATCGCCGACGATTTTCTGCCTGTGAACGAACGGATCGTTGCTATTGTGCAGAGCCACGATTTCACTTCCAGAGTTTCAGCCTGATCCATAGCAAAAGTATACAGGGAACGTCAGACGAATTTGCAAGAGGAATTTCGCGCGTCGCGCATCTCCCAGGTATTCGAAATAATTTTAAATCGAACACCCGTCCTGTAATATTCTCCTGTAGCATAGAAATTGTGGAATGGGATTTTGAAGGAAATTATCTCTACGTCAAAAATCGTATTTCGTGATACTAAAAATAATTGGGACAATTTTGCCTTTGTAAAACCAAGATATGGCAGAGAATATTCGAAATTATTGGAAGACGACGACAGGGATGAGCAAAACTGAACCCGGGATGGAAATTGTTGAATTTTATGCACACTACTGTAGAGTGACAGAGCACCAAAAATTTTTGAATGGAAAACTTTAACTTTGTAGCATGCAGTCACTGAAATTTCTCCAATTGTCAAGAACGTATCACGCGGGAAAATTAATATTGCACGATTAGATTTTTTTGTCAAGCTGGTGCCTTTAATGACGCGAAATTAAACACACAGAGAGCCACGGGAAGCAAATGCTTCTACGAAAATTCTTTCAATGCGATGTTTTAAACAGCGACCCTTCCCGTGAAATAGCAAGAACGCTTGTCAAACGGCATATTTATCGAGCGAAAATATATTCCTCTTATTTCTTACTAATTAAGCATTGCAAAGAAAAAGTAAAAAAATCATTGCTGAAAATCCACGTGAAATTACTCCTCGTCAAATCAAGCCGACTTCCCGTATCAGGTATACCCGCGTAACGGAAATTTAAGCTGATCGTTTGCATCTTATTGCAATTACCTCGCGCAAAGTTTCATTTATTCTCGACTGAAATTTAGTTGGAATGACAGTTAAAAAATTGTTGTCACGTCCAACCAATTGAATTTCTCAAATTGTCAGGAACGCATTACGCACCAACTTAATATCGCGTGATTAGTTTATATATTGCGAATCGCGAGAGTAGATGAGAGATAGATTATTTATTTTGACTAATTCGTGGTTGTTTATTGTAACTAAACTGTACAATAATTAAATGCGAACGTTAACGGAGTATCGTCACGAACACGCGGTTTACAATATTTATAAGATGTTTCGGTGATGTGTGACGAATACGTACTGACTTTGCTTCCTGTAATGTCACGTCGTGTCCTGTTCGGTGTTTCCTCGAGTTTGTTTTGATTGGTTAAAAGTAGATGTCGGTGGAGGAAAAATAGAATTTTTTATTGGACGTGAGTGTGTCGGAAGGACTTTTGGCCGAGGAATGGGAACTGTCAAGGAAGTTGCTTTTCAGTAATCAATGACGAGATTTATAAGTAGGTGTCTGTCCGTCACCTTGGTGGGTCTGTCGCACGTGGGCCCAATCTGTCAGATCTGGTAGTTGTAAATTTTCTGTACTTTTGCATCTAGATATATGACTTAATTCGCTGATAGGGCGGAGAGACACGTCTAACCTTCGAAGTTGCAGTCGTAATACAAAATAATAAAGTCTTTAGAATTATCGAAAATTAAAATAAAAGTTATGCTATACACGCGTCCTCTGAGATGGAACAATTGTCATTTCAAATAACCATAATTATTATTCCCTGAACGCTGTATTCCAATCGACATTACGCCCTTCCGTCGGTCAATTAAGAAGTAAATAGAAAAATTGATTATAACTTTATCGAAAATAAATATTTCGGAACAAGTATCGAACGATAGGTGTAATAATAATCGTAATAACAATACAAGCATTCTTCGCTGTGCAACAGAAATATGAACACCATTCGCATTTTATAGCGACTGTCTCGTGCGAATTTTTATTTATCCGAAACTTACTTGAAATAGCAATTTAATATTTCATAAGCAAAATATTCTAATCGATATTAAATTTATCGGTTAGTCGATTAAATAGGAAATCGGAGAATTATTTGCAGAGAAAACGTTTATCTCTCACCCGAAAATTTATTTATTTACATTTATATAAAAACACGTTACCCTTTGACCAATTTGGAATCAGCTGAAATTCTAAAATATGTTGAAAAGCAGAGATCTGTTTTCGAAGAACTTCAACTATGAATAACTCGCATGCTTCCATTAAAATCATAATTTTCCAATCCTGTGTACTTCCTTGAAATATATATGTCGTCCGAATACTTTCGTCAACAACTGTAAGCACAGCTAAAAATCTGATCCGGATTCGATTCCACTGCTCGGAATAATCATGTTCCTCGAATAAAGGTCTTGACTTACAAATGACTTACAAATGATAGAGGGCGGGAAGCGAACTCGAAGTATCGGATAAACCGCGTGTAAACGGAAGTCGAGTTTCTAATTAAAACCGGATGACCCGTAGAAGCAGTCAGTGGACGGTGTTCGGTGTTGGCTGCATACCTATCGTAACCCAAAGTCAGGCAACCAGAACCTCGAGAAGCCAAGATCGTAAAGCAGCAAATTGAATCACCCTCACGTCTGGTCCGCGAAATGGCTTCGAACTGAAAACGCTTTACGTAATCGGAATAGACCACGATTACTTTCGTCACCATTTCAAACGGCACACTCGTTGCAGCAGCAAGTATTTCGATATCAGTATTAATCCTCGAAAGCCTTCTTTTGCAAACCTGCTTCGTCTCGCGAGTGAAATAATTCGTTACTGCACGCAAAAATTTAATTACCCCTTGTCTATATTTAGAGAAATAGCATAAGCTGAATAGAAATTTGTCTCGTCGCTGGAACAGTTCGAAAAGGTATCTTTTAATTAGGTATCTTTTAGTTTCCGTATCTTGCGTTGGCATATATATATATATATATATTCAAGTGCACGTGTCGAAGAATATTGCATATTTTCAAAATTCGATATAGTTTTTCGAATTATTCGGTTAATTTGTCGCGGACGAAATAAAAATCTGAATAAGTTTACTAAGAACGAGACTTACAGCGTTTTATAATTTATGGAAGTATGTATATATGTAGGTATTTTTTATTGAATTTCTAGAAAATATTAAAACGGAAAAAATACTTGTTATTATATATAACATTTATTATATTATTATATTAACGTTATTATATATATTATATAAAAAAAAATTATTATATTATTATATTAACGTTATTATATATATTATATTAACAAGTATTACTAATACTAATAACTAATAATGAAACTAACAACATTTTACAATATATGGAAGAATATATATGTACGTATTTTTAGGACAGAAAAAATACTTGTTATTTACCGTAATTTAAATTATAATAAGAACGAATGAAAATAAAGTTGATGACCCTGAATCTGTAGTTAGTATCAGTGAACATAAAGTTATTACTCGTATATCAATATCGGTGAACATATCTCGAATATTCTTTGCAAATATTTGGCTATATTATTGCACATGTTTACATACTACATTCTCATACCCTACGTAATACGTTATTTGCATATTTCAACACATTTTCAGTAGATAAATATTCGCAATCTATTCGTGACAAATTCAAAAAGAAATTTACTTTATTTTCTATAAAAGAAATTTGCGATATAATTATACAATTTGCTACATGGCAAACTGCATTGCATAATATAGACTCGATTCCTAGTAATAAATTATAATAACGCGTTATATGACGAAATCAAAACAAAAATTTTCTATATTTACTCCAAAAATAGTGAATAACTAAATAATATTTTGCGTTACGTAGAATTCAGCGAAATACAAAGAAATACCGATCAAAAATCAGTGCTACGGAGTGTTTCGAGCCCGTAGAATAACCTAGACGAAGTCTCACGAAGTTATTCCTTCATTTTTCATTTTTAGAGTACGCTCTTTCCTCCTCCCGTCTTAATTAAGTTATCGAGTCCGTGTCTACTCCGGGCAGACGATGCTCCGACTACTAACGTGAACTTTGGAATAGTCTAAATTCTAGAAGGAAGAGATCCAGGTAGCGTTCATTCGCCTTTAAAAAGCCAATTTTTCTAAAAGGGACCATCACCGTTCATTAAATCTATTTGGTTTACGTGACAAAAACCGATCCGTGTTGGAGCTCGAGAGAAACTAGCCGTGGCACGAAAAGAAGGTCGAACGAAGTAGTTCTCCTTCTTTTTGAGCAAATTAACTTGTACGAGTAAAAAGTCGGGCCAATTACCTTTCCTCGAATACGTCCCGTTTATGCGATTAAAGTCGATCCAGCGCAAATCCCCTAACCGACGTAGATTAAAGACAATGGAACGCATAATTCTGATCTCGCAGGCGATACTATAGGAGTATTACCAGCGTCAGATCTGTTTAATTGTTGTCTAACATCGACTGTTCCAATGCTTCGTGTCTAACCTCTAACCTATCTAAAGGAAACCTAGCTGTCCTTACGACCGTGCTTCGTCAGAGAGAGAATCCGTTTAGATCTATATCCTTTCCTTGGTTGGTTCGTACTAAATCAACGCCATTGTATGTACCATTAAACCAACGGAATCGCGTAATCGAAGAATTAGGTGAATAGCAGGTGTATTAAACAAATTCTACCTGTTTATCGCAAATAAGGGAGGTACGTTTAAATATATTCCAATAATTAATTATTAATCGATCGTTTTAAGAAATACCGAAATAACAAAAAATTGGTACGCATTAACCAGTCAGCTGTGATTGACGAGTATACTCGTCACGGAGAAGTGGCAGGATTTTGCGTCACGACGAGTATACTCGTCATGCGTAAAAAGCAGCGACCATTGGCTATTTAAATTGTAATTTTTGTGAAAAATAAAACATATTCTCAAATTTCAAGATGTTTAGAATATTTTGAGGCCAGGCCGGAATGAAACAAACAAATAAAAAATATGAATAATTTGAGACGAACTCGTGCGTCCCCGTATGCACCGGCTGAAACAGCTTATCAGTTCGCATAACGAATTTATTTATGCGCGATGATAACGTTTTTTAGATGTTAGCGTAAAAGGGGCAAAAGCAAAAGTCGGAAAGCTGATTTACGATAGGGTTCCTTCAGGGATGGTCCGCCACGGGACAAATGCGTGACGCTGACCAGGCGCTGAGCCCATTGATGGCTGCTGGCCCAAAGTTACCTAGCTATTTTTTGACGGTCACTAAAATTCATAGATATCCATAAAAACTAACCAATAAGAGAATAAATGTTAACCGAATAAGTAAATATTAGTAATAAAATTGTCAATTTTATAAAATAAACTCATCTTTTTGATCCAATATTTTAACAGCGACACTTACTCTGTGACTGACGAGTATACTCGTCGTCGCTCGATTTTCACGACATTAAGTATCTTCTTTGAAATTTACCTCACAGAACAGTTCCTCTTTTGTTTACTTATTATATTAAATTTAGCTCTCAAACATTGTTGTAATTTTTATTTCGAATTTAAGTAATTTAAGTAAGCGTAATTCGATACAGGAGTTCCTGTAATGAAAAGTGATGTCGAGTCACGCTCGATAAAGGGATGCAAAGGGTTAAAAATTCACCTATCAATATTACATACGAGCAAGAAAATAAATTCTCATTCGTTATGCTATTTCGAAAATTGACAACAGCAAAGGTCGCTTTTAAACGACCCGTTAATTTCGTTCTATCCGACTCATTTGTCGAACTCTTATTTAAAATGTCCCGCTTTACGCGTATTGTCCCCTATCCGCGGCCATTTCGGCGACCGTTTACTCGCGCGTCGCCAACCTGTTCAAACATCCAAGGCGACAAGTTGGACCATCACCGGGGACAATTTTGTTTAATCGCCGTCTAATACCCCTAATGTCTCGTTCCATACCTTTGTCGGTTTAAGGAAATTACATCCTGCTTCTCCCTCTTCCTCTCTCGCTCCGATAAAGCGTAGGTAGTAAAGCTCGATTCCTACTAGGCGAAGGATTTTATCCTGATCCGGCTTCGACGTCTGTACAGGATCAGCGAGGGAACGTAGAAATGGCCAAGTGTGACCATTTGCAGAAACTGATCGAAGGTATTTATGGCAATCGGGTCATATCGGATAGGGACGACGTGAAGGATGAATCGTGTCAGTATAAGCAGCATACCACGAGAACGTAATTAGCGAACAATCTGCATAAACATAGCCATATGAACCGTGCTTCGTAAAGCTCATTACATGCATAGACCGTGTCGTTTAATCAAAATTTCTCTGTACATACCGACGCTCGAGATCTGCGCGTTCCACGCTAATCAATAAACAGCAATAATTATAGAGGCGTTCATACTTCATTATGCCGATATCCGTACGCGAATACCAACGGGACTGCTTCAGTGAGAAATACAGCAAGGTATTCCTGATATTGACTGAAGAAGATTAAACCTTTGATAGCTTGCCTGGGAAGTTACTCGTATGGCAGAAGATACTTGTTTTAACCCCTTCAGTGCCGAGCGAAAAACGGGTGCCTATGCGAAGATAACCGGACGAATTTACTAATAAAAACCAAACCAAGAATGATACTTAAAAAATTCAAAATGCAGCATATTACCGAAGCAAAGGGAGAATAATGTAATGCCAATTGTGTTTCGATATTCATTGAAAATCGTGCGAATAACATCGATATAAAACACGATGAAGAACGTAGAAACAAGTTTCTCTTCTAGAAACAATATTTGCAGATAGTAGTAGTAGTTTATTATAATCTTTGCCTTTCGGATACAGATGACTTCCAGCTCCATATACATACTTTGTTATCTCGTCTTAATTTTTAGTGCTCTTACAGTCTATCTTATATTTAATGCCTATTCCTGTAATAACTCTAATAACTCTGTTTTGTCCTTTATTGCACTTAGAGTTCTTTGGTCTTTCCTCTGTTTACATCCTTTATCGTCTTCTCTTTGGTTTTCGTCCCTTTTCTCTACTATCCTTTTTAGGTCCGCTAATCCTTTTCCCCCTTCGTCTAGAATCTCTCCCAGACTTCTTTCCCCCCTCTTTCCTCACATTCTGCCAGGTGTTCATACGTCTCACCTTCTCTGTGACATAGTCTACATATCCTGTCTCTTCTGTCTCTCCAGAGGTGGCCGCATATTTGCGCATAAGAATAATCATCGTTTGATCACAGTTTTATGTAGCTCACGTAGTACGAAGTGTAAGTATTACATTTTCGATTATTTTTAATAAAATAACCAATATCAGTCCTGAGAACGAAAGGATAACTCCATGGCACCAACCAGCATAGAATATAACAGAAAATTAAATTCGAAAACAATTTTTTAAATTCTTTTGCAATGAATTAGACCGTTTATAACGTTTTATAAATTTATTTTGAGATTGAGCTTTCTCGCAATGCGAAGAATAAGGTGCCATCGCATACGCAAGGATATATCGTGGAGAGGCTCTTATTTACAGACCATTGCTGATAACCATCCGCTCACTGACTCACAGGAGAAACCGTGACCACTCATATATGACCAACGTGACAATCAAAGTGTTAAAATGTGTTCATTTTGATCCCAAGTATTTTAGCAACTTATTGTATTTAATAATTATATTTAAGTAGTAATGTATTTTAATTATAACTTTATTTCCCAATTTCAAAAAATGTATGCGTCGGTAATTTTGGAAATATATTGTCGGTAACAATCTTACACCGATAATTTATCGACAATCGATGGAGTCATCTCTTAAATCGAAGATAAGAATTATCTACTACAGATATATAGTCTTCGTACTATAATACAGGACGGATCACGCCAACGCTACGGGTGATAACTTCGTTATTGATGCATTTACGAAAAAATGTTAAAAAAGAAAAATAAATGATTCCTTCAAGACCATTGTCTTATTTTCATTATATTACGTTGATATCTACGTTGATATATATTTTCGTTATATTAATAATAGAAATAAAAATTTGGTTAATAAAATTATCCAAGCCTCTGTCAATGTTCCGAGATTCCTCGTGGCAGACGATCAGACTGTAAAAGGCATTTGCACATCTCTTTTGACTTTATTATCTGTTTGTGACTCAACTTCAATTACGTATATAATAACAGTGACGAATTATTCTGTAAAATTCGAGCGAAATCAGACGTGTCCCTTTTATACTGATCAATTAGGCCGGCATTACCTTCAAGTTAGCGGTAGGCAGGTTGTAATTTAATAAAGCTCATATGCCGCCACTGTGCTTTGTACCATTTTATCGCTATACAACTTCACATATTAAAGCATCGATGGCTCGTCCTTTTATAATTCGTCAGCGTTGTATATTAAACTCTTGTTGGTCCTCTCGTAAATTTTCCGTGACGAGGTAAAGTATTCCATGGTCATCCAACAAAGGCTGCGAGACAGAGTAGATACTTTGATCGTTTCAATTTTAGCCGGAGGTGCAGCACGGGCCAGAATAAAGAGAAAAGGCGAGGTCTGCCGATGTGCCCAAGACCACAACTGCCTTTACCGACGTTACTTTAATACAGTTTAATCCTTTTTAATTAAATGCTCCTTTGATTATCCCTATCGCGATCCGAAAAGCAAGGGACTGACGACCAATAGCGAATGAACTCGTTATAGACTTCATCTCTGTTGCCAGTGGTACGAATAACATTTGGTTACTGGTCTTGGTAAGTTTCCCTGATAATTCAACTGGGAATGATACTCCAAATCGGTCTTCGAACTCTTCGAGCAACCATGCTGTTTCACAGCCACAATTAAGAGAAGATGGTTTTCTTCAAAAGTTTCCCTTTCGAATTCGTGATTAAAAAATTGTCGAAAGGTAGACAAGAAAAGGTACATAATCGAATAATGAAAGGAAAAATATCACTTCGTTAACGACATCGTAATTTTTTAAAAGAATTTTGTATATACCCGACTATACGCTTATAATTGAGGAAAAAAGAAGTACAGTAAAACGACAATTATCCGAACGTAGATTATGCGAATTTTGATCAGAAGAATAACTAATTACGAAAGTGAGACGTGAAAATCCGACGAATATCGTGCTAGGATGAACAGAAAGTCGAAAAGGGAGAAACAAAAATGACAATTGTGGCATTGCGAGATAAAGAATCCTAAGAAGGGAAATAGTGTTAAGAGCGAAGGAGTGAGTGATCTTATAAAGAGTCTGCAAAGTCTTCGAGTCATCGATATGATTCAAATTTTGTAAGATGGTAGATTTAATTCCCCTGATGGTGAAGGTATATGATTACAGGTGCCACTATTCGATAATTTTTAACATATTTGCAATTGAAGATTTGTCGTGGGTTTAATTCAATTCTGTTTAGAGAGTTTACCATATAATAGTTTGGTGTAGTGTAGAGAGTTCAGTGAATCGTAGTGACAATATATAGAGTGCATAGAGTATGTGTGTCGCGTCACGTTTGAATTCTTCGCTGAATTCTGACGGGTCGTAAATCCGCCATGCTACGCATCGTCAATGTTGCCTGCCAAATTAATATCGAGCAACCAGTTCAATGATCGCGAGCAAGAAGAATGGCTAAGATCTGTCAAACGCTGAGTCGAACACTGACGGTGTCAACGCTTCACGAGAAATTTAAGGATAGTCGAGCTGAAAGACGTAAGAACGACTGACTCCTCGATTTTCCGTGTGATCGAACTGAGGAAAATCGGGAGTTCGCTAAAGGGCTAACGGTGGCCTGATTGGTTAAATGGGACCAAGGGCGTTTCCTCGGTCCGAGAATCGGTCACCTAAAAAGAGGAAATCGTCCCTCGACCGAAGACAGTGGTGGAGGCACCCCTTCGCTCAGGGTGACGTGCATGAAGATCACCCGCGCGTGGATGATCTTGTTGAAAATGACCACGTTTGGAAAATATCCGTTTATGGCCCCGTAGCTCGCCGAAGTCTGAGGGTACCACGCACGTGGACTTGTGCTGACCTCCCTGAGGCCCCTTGGCCGAATCCCAAGTGCCGTCGCCTAACCTTATGGAAGGTGGGTCGCATTGCTTCGCGTGCCTGGGACCAGTCGAAACAATAAACAGAAAGTTTTCCAACGATTCGAAACTGCGATACACGTTAGAAAATTCCGATGTTCTTGTCATTCGGCCACTTAGGATTTGACCGTTGGAGGACCGCTATGGGGTCTTTTGAGCTGATCTTTGTTCCACGACAGAATAGTCTGTGATCATAATAGAGTTCTAAAGAGTTATAATCAGAATTGAATGGAAGATGACGCTGTATTTAAGCTCAAATAAATTTGGTTTTGTTATAAAAAGGTGTAATTGCCTATCAAACCGATAGATCATCGTCTGCGAAGGGATTACCGGGGAATAGTCCTACAAATTGGGGGCTCATGCTACACAATTGACCGATTGATATTTGTAACGTCAAAATGCAACGGATCCGACGATTATAAGTAAAAGAAGATCGTGTTCGAGTTACATTCGCGAATTAGAAAATTTCATAATGAAACACTCACCGTAACCAGTGCCTCTTCGTAACGGGTGTGTGACAGCAAATGGCATCGTACTGATCAGCGATCCAAACAATCAGTATGATATAAAACGCAGTCGTGGTGTCGTTGAAGAACTCGGACATGATTGCCTCCATTCCTGAAACAAAATGATTTATTTTCAAATTATCGTAATATCGTAAATCTCGAGCCCTTGGCTCTATGGCTAAAACTATCTACTCTCATAAAATTATTCTCTCCGATAAATTGCTCGTTATTAAATATGGCTGTCATCTTCTAATCCTACTCTCATTTATTCCAGGATTTTGCAAAATTCTCACCCTGGATCGCTTTTATTTATTTATTTTATTTATTTCTTTTATCTCGATATACTTGATACCTGAATTTCGATTTCTTGATATAGACCTGAATAAACTTGAATATACTTGGCTGTCTGGAATTGTATTAAACCGTCACACGACGAAGAATAGATTCAGAAATATCAGGGCTGTACCTATTGTCATTTTTCAAAGAATTATTCGATAATATAAACATATGTGTATACATGCTTACGTACTTTATATAATGATGTCAACCTCATTATTGACTAGCTTACGCAAATTTGGATTTCTTTCGCGACAAATTAACCTGATAATTTAGAAAAATATATTACACTTTAGAAACAAATATGATAAACGAAATGTGTAGTATAAATCGGTATAGGTGCTTAAAAATATATATTCAAAATATATAAAATGTAAAGAATATGTGAAATATAAAAATGCATTTTTTTAAGCCTTCCAGATACCTAGATTTTATTCTTTTATCTAATTCCTATGAATATATACAATTGAGAAATGATTCGAAGTCCAGTAATTAGTTACTTATATCGTAATTAAACGTTCTAGTTTTACCACCAATTCGTGTCTGTCTGCACAGAGTTCGAAACAAAGCTAACCTAACAAAACACCTTGCAAGCTCCACGAAAATAATCGTATTCGTTCGACGGAAGTTCCACGAAATCTTTTAAAACCAATTTCGCCATTATCGAAGTTAAATCGTACTTCCGATACATAACGAACGTCGTTCCGGAATAATTAACGACAATTTTATCCACGAAGATTTCGAAGCAAATCCTTCCTACAAAATGCGTTCTCTCCTTTTCCCTTTACCGTTGGATAGCGAGCGCACGTAGTCGTTAATTGAAGCAGCTGCGTTTGAAAATTTAATTTGGACGAAAAAGATCAGTGAAACGAGGTATGAAAGAAAATTTTCCTCACTCGAAAGGCTAAACGAAACCTGTGTATCGTATTCTGCGAGACAACTCGACACCAAGACTGTAAAAACAATCCATTTAACCCTTCGACTCTGGTTCCAGGTTGAAGAGTAATAAATATTAGGAATGGAACAGTCAAAATCACATCGCAACAGTGTTGATCATAGTATAATAATTCATAAAGTATTTATGAATTTTTAATATTTATTTTAAAATTAACACGATACTTAAAATTGAGATAAATTTTTTAGTAATTTAGATGGATTAGGTTTTTGACTGCTACATGCTACTCTCGACCCGTCACCAAGGCAAGAATCAATAGACAACAGTCTCAAAAACAAGTATGACTATAGTAATCGAAATCATCAAAAGGGTTTAAGGGTGTTTTCTGATATAGAAGTAAGAAAAGAAGCACTTATTAGGTAATTTTTTCCGGAGAAACCAAAAGAGTTATTAAGACAGTTGTTCTGTCATCCATTGACACATATTTCGAGAGTACTCCAAATTTTTGTTAACCAAAAATAATAACAATTATAAAAGTTACCAGAAAATATGTACACGAAGATTTAAAAAGCATACTTGACACGTTGACACGACTGCGACCCACTGTTAGAAAGCACTTCTTCGATAATTTTTTCCGAATAAACCATAAGAGTTATTAAGACAGTTGTTCTGTCATCCATTGACACATATTTCGAGAGTATTCCAAATTTATGTTAACCAAAAATAATAACAATTATAAAAGTTATCGAAACATATATATACACGCAGATTGACATGTTGACACGACTACGACCCACTGTTAGAAAGCACTTTTTCGATCATTTTTTCCGAATAAACCATAAGAGTTATTAAGACAGTTCTTCTGTCATCCATTGACACATATTTCGAGAGTATTCCAAATTTTTGTCAACCAAAAATAATAATAATTATAAAAGTTATCGAAACATATATATGTACGCAGATTGACATGTTGACACGACTACGACCCACTGTTTGGAAGCACTTCTTGGATAATTTTTTCCGAATAAACCATAAGAGTTATTAAGACAGTTGTTCTATCATCCATTGACACATATTTAGAGAGTATTCCAAATTTTTGTCAACAAGAAATGATAACAATTACAAAAGTTACCGAAACATATATACACAGAGATTTAAAAAACATGAAGGCCATGTTGACACAATTGCGACCCACAGTTAATGAGCATAGATGTCACGGTTATGCGAAAAAACTGAAGTCTATGCGTGGTACAGAGGTCGTCAATGAGTGGTTAATTCGTCGGAACAAGCTGCCACATGGAGTAGCCCCTTTTCAGAAATAACGAAGCAGCTTCGCGAAATCGATACAGGCAATAGCGTTTGCTATCAAACCCCTGGGGCCGACCTATTAATCGAATAGTTTTCCGCACAATTAAAAGTTCGCTGCGAGGCGTGCAAAACCTCTGCCCATGTAAATTTAATACCATCAACCGTGGTCCATTATACCGTTAAAACGATACGCTCAGTTCCCACACACCCCTCGTCGACGGTTTTTATTGTTTCGCAGGCGTTGAACGTTAAATCTCACTTATCGGCTGAAACATCGCCCAAGTTATTCCGTTTGAAACGACTTCACGTCAAACTAGCCGTAAACGAGAATTTAGATAGCGTGAAACGTGTTCGCCAATAATTTTTCGCGGATTTGCCGCCGCGATAATTGCCGCAATCGCTGTTCAATCATAAAAGTGATTTTGGGTCCATCCTAGTAAATATTCCAAGATTTCAACATTTTTGTTAACTTTCTTCTTTCAGTATATGTTACATCTAACGCTGTAACTTACTTTCGCGGTTTATTTAACTATTCTTTGGTAGTACGAAATAATTTTTTCACTGATTTTTATTGATTTTTATTGATTTTTGCGTTGATATCACGCTCACGGGAAAAACGCGTTTAAACATCGACTGCAGCTCTCGATATTGACTAAAGCTACAAAATCAAAGAAATTTTTACTCGATAAGTTTACAGAACCAAAATAATTATTTTACGTTGAAAATTGGCAAAAAGCAAGAACTTATATATTTAATCAAATTTTATCATTTCATTCTACGACTTTTTATTCAAACAAAATTTTTTATTTCTTTTTAATATAGTGATGGACTTATTATAAAAAATATTATTTTGATTCGACTACTGAAGTACGTGTACAAATTTCAGAACAGTCAACCGTGCAGGTTTTGAGATTTTATCTACGTTAATTGCTCCAATTACATTTCGTGGAAAATGCATTTAAAATTTCGAGTTCGAGAAATCATTACTTGTTATACTAATTAATTTCAACGGTAAATCAACGATACATTCTTTAATGTAAAAAATCGATTTATTTCTTTTATTCCATTTTCTCAGTGATCTCGTATGAGAATGACCCCTTCAAACACGATGCTCAAAAATTAAAGCGTTCGCTACGATTAAAGTTAACGTGTAGTACATTTAATACCCTATTTCATATCGTGCAAATTTTCAAGGAAAAGAATTCCTCGAATTTACATCTCGCGAAACGTGTAAAATAAGAAACAAAGGAGAACGGGATATGAAAGTCGCGGTTAAAATGTAAACAGTACGAATTTAGATTTTTAAATACGATTTTAACTAATAAGGGACTAAGTGCTAAAGCTTGTTAGATATTTGACTCTTCACTGGCAGCGAGTAATTTTTTATTCGGTCGATCAATGACACCAGGCAGAATTTCCTGGAAAACACGCCGAAATTGAAAATTTAATTTCGAAATTAAAAAGAAAAAATTTGTTTCAAATTAAAAATATCGTTCTTCGTCTTCATCGGTGAAGAAAAATACCAAATAATAAATTGAAAATTAATCATGTCGCTCGTAATGGCGCTAAAAGCACCCCAGTGGGGTGTAAAGAGTTAACATAAACTCGTCAGTTGATGCCACCACGCTTTGAAAATAGAAAATTTACGTAGAAACATCGGGAAAATAAATCGAGATAAATTTTTCTCCGTGTAAATAATCTGGGAAACGAGACCTGTCGCGTTATTTTCGACTAGATCACTGGGAACACGGAGGGAATAGGGAAAAGTTAATGCGTTTCGAGAAAGGTATAGAACAACGTTGCACGGCTAGCGTGTTTCCTAATGAATTGTAACGATATGAAAACCCCCTGAGGACTGAACGGAAATAATAAAAGTATCCTAGGGTGTGCCGTGGTCAAGTCACGAAAGTGCAAAACGACCAGGCTGAAATATACTGTTCCACAGTGATTAATGACAACGTTGAAAGTTTTCCGCTGAAAAATCGAGACGATATCCTCTGGATTAATTCTCCACAGACAGGGTCAAGCTGATATTTTACAAAATTTTAAGAGCAGTTGCACGATGCTGGATAAAAATGTAGAGAAACGCATCAGTGTGTAATTAAATCGATATCTAATCGTAGTTCGAATTATAGTTCGTGAAATATGAATCATTATAATAATGATTAATCGATATAAACGAATTTCCAGATAGCTGCAAGATGGACGTAACCATGGACATGATACTGGACATGAAGTTAGTGTTACTTGGAGCGGCGCTCGCCAGATGGCGGCACTGGATCGGCGAACTTTCCTTTCGCTTAGCTCATTGATCTGGTATTGACTTTTTCCATGGCTAAGGAACATATACGCGATATGAACCAATATCTCTCTCTCTTTTCTCCATTAACCAGTTCAAAAGCTATTTTATATCATTCGTAATTACTTATAAGAGGAGCAAATAATGTTAAATACAGTCCACGATATATTAAATATATAGTGAATAATTAAGAAAATGTGTCAATGAAATTATATACCGTTGATTTTCAAAAAATTGGAATTATTTGATAGTAATTCTATTTGTAGAATTTTTGTTGAATTTATGACGTATAAATAGGTGTGTAATATACTATCATATAAATCAAATTATTTATGTTACAACAGCAGCCAAACTAGAGGGCTAAAATGTCAACTTTTTAGAAACAATTTTGTAGGAGTACTCGCCCTGTGGTTGTCAATTAGTCAATTAGTGTGATAGATATACTCAGTGTTACGGTGGTGTTGGAAGGGATAAAAAGAAATTTCGCCCTGGGGCCTGGTAGTAGACTCATTGGTAAGTCTACCTAGCAGGCCCTTACCTTAAACAGGGATACTATTTTCAGGTTTGAAATTTGTATATATAGGAATCGGAGGCCTAACCGAGGCACTTGTGAGAAATCTCGGTCCTCCTTAATTTCTTTTGGTAGTCCTCACATCGCTATAATTTGTTCCATCTACCAGAACCAATTAGATTACTTTCAACCTTTTCGTTCTGCAATTATATATTTAATAATATATTATTTTATAATTTTTAATTATATAATTTTAAATAATTAATTATATAATTAAAAATTAGAGGTAGGTTTCTTAAAATTTCATACCACCTCGAAGTCCAACAAAATTGCGAGTTTCGAGTTTCGAGAAGTCTAAGAATCACAGTTTTGTTCGTGCTTCGAAATTTTTGAAAGCCAAGAAAAAAGAAAAGAAAAATAAAAATCCCTATTTTTGAAAATCTTTTCAGCACATTTTTGGAAAAAAATTTCGAAGCTTTAAAAATTAGCTTTAAACTTATTACTGTTGAAAAGACATAACTGGTTCTGAAACCAATGAAGTTATGTTTTATCAAGGAAGGAACATAGTTATATACGATTTGTCTACATTGTATCATTTCAATTATTATAAGCTCCGCGTACTATATTTAATTTATATTATTAAACAGCTGTAATAATTAATTATTAAGTACGCATTAAAGAAAGGTTAACGTTTATGAAAACTTCGACGAAGATAATTGATTTCCTTCTTATCGACGGAACGCGAGATGCTCTAAGCCTGAGTTACAGCTTTTCCAACGAAAAACACCGTGTTCTTATTTATTATTTATTACACCTTGAAAACCGCTATACCATTATTGGACAACACGGTTTTAAATAGACGCCATTGTTCGACACTTTCGACATAGCCGAAATAATTTCCATTGTGTCCGAGTTTTCAGCAGGTTTGTCCCTAGTAATATACTTGTACACGCATAAACCGACATAATTAGCTTCTTTAATCCACGGATAAATTACGTACACCTATCCATTAGAACGTATTGTGTATTCCAGGTAATAATAACACGCGACGAATTAAATACCGGCAGCGACAATAGGTATTAAACCGATTGTCAAAATTCATTTAATCTGTCAAACCTCGTGACAACGCGAAGAAAAAAGTGTAGATAGAAATGAACACTAATATTTTCTACATTTTTTAACAGTTAACCCATCAGCATATTTAGATAAAAATATTTAAATAATGAAAAACAACTCGCAATAAACTATTTTAAACAAAAAATGATTGACACTTTCCAGAAAATTCTTCTCGTGACGATATGTCACGTGTTATAATAACTTCATTGGACTATTAAAAACTTGCCTTATTAAAACAATAAAACTACCAATGTTCGAGAAATCGATGTAACCAAAAATTTGAACACCTACAACCTAATCTGCATTCATTCTATTAAGACTAACAAGAATCTACGTCCATTATCACGTGTCACAATAATCCCGTCAACTATTAAAAATTCACACTATAAGAGCAATGAAACTGTGGATGGAAATGGACACCAATATCTTCTAGGTTTTTTAATAGTTAACGCATTAGTATATTTAGACAAAAATATTTAAATAATGAAAAACAACTCGCAATAAACTATTTTAAACAAAAAATTGATTGACACTTTCTAGAAAATTACATACTCATGTTTCCCCTTTGACAATTCTCACATGACTGTTTTATTATGGCACATTCTTCCAAACATGTTTTCAAACATCATTCATACTAGAGTGCATTGGCACATATTTATTTGTTTATTTATAAAGGGATTAACCCATTAGAAAAATTACAGTGAGGTATACAATTAATGTTAAAAAGGAAAGATAAAAATAAATTATATTTATATTATATATATTATTATAAATATTATATTTATATCATCGAAAATGAGTTTCACTTATTCAACCTCATTCGCATTCACACATATGAAACCAACACTCACAGTATTGAGTGTGAGAA
>NW_016909924.1:210438-235798 GCF_001483705.2 Eufriesea mexicana
TCCGTTACCTTGGAGTGAGGGAAGGTTCCCCCGAAAAACCACGATAGTGGAGGAAACCCTCTCCTCCAAGGTGGGGTACCTGGGGTTCACCCGCGCGCCGGTGACCCCATCGGCCGTTTGTTACCCCTAGCGAAGGCCTGAGGCTTCCAACGTGTGCGGACCACGTGGAGCCCTCAGGCCTATTGTCAGCCAAGTCTTAAGAGCCGTCGCCTAATTTCGTTAAATTAGGGATTTCCAGGATTCTCGTGTTCCGCGACACGAGAAGTCAAAAGAAAAAAGGTAAAGCAGTCAAACATGCTGAAGGCATGGAGCGGGAAATTCCGATGCCGAATTGTTCGACCCTAAGACCTGGCTGTTGGAAGACCATAACGGGTCTTCCTTGTTCCACGACGGAACAGTCAGGAAGCTTAAGAAATTGGCATAATTCACCAATTCTTTTATTCGTAATTACGATCTATCGATAACTCGAAATAAATTAAAAAATAGTTCTTTGATGAGGATATTTCATGACGAAATGAATAAATGTTTCCATAAAGTGACCTCTGATATTACTGTCCCACACGAATTTTGATTTGTAATATCCTTTGTGTGATTGTTATACAATTTGCAATACCTTCCTGAACACGAATTCATAAACGAAATTTATTTATTATCCTGAGTCTTCGAAAAATACGGATTTCTGTAGAATCACGCGATATTTAGTTAAAATAAGGTATTACACGAAAACTAAAATCGTTAAATGGTTTTTAAAACTTTCGTCTTAGAAATTAAACGAGAGTTTCTCGAGTTTAACAATTATTATAATTGTCCATAATATAATTAATTAAATTTTTGAATAATTTTTTACAAACTTTTATGCACTCTTTAAACGTGCGAATTTTCAGTACGAGTTTACTACACGATATCGTATTCTGCAGACGTTTCTGAGAAGAAACTATGGAGAAAAATTGTCGAAGCAGTCCTGAATCCGATCAGATGGAGAAAATATTCGTCTGTAACGTGTATACGACATTTTACCGCCATAATAATGATTCATCCAAGCAATACAATTACGCCCGTTCGATCATCGGATATCTATTAACAACGCTGCCGAATAATGAACATAATTGGATATTAAATGTCATAGGCTGGCAGATGCGCAAATTGCTGTTGAAAATGTCACGTGATATATCCGATGCACCTACATAATGACGAACGTAGGCACAAGCCATGACTGACTCGTAATAACAATAAATTATATGCAACAATGATACTTCGTATATTCCGCGGTTAAGAAGCGTGCAAAAATAATAAATTACCGAAATAACAAAATTTAAAAACATTCAATCTAATATATCTTCCGGAATAAAAGTCAAAATTTTTACAATTTATAGGTAACTGCAAAAATTATCACCGGAATAATAAAAATTAAAGAATTTTTAAGCAATACAACAATTATTTCCTATAAATCGAGATTAAATCTACGAAAAAATATTTTAGGAACCGAAGCAGAAAATGTGAATACGATCGAAGACCCAGGTTGTCAATATCGTTGATCGGATAACAATCTCGAGAGGCACGAATCACTTACATAGAAGATATTTCACGTATCTCGAAACACCTGCATTTAGAAGCACCTAGCATGATAAATTATCGAATTACGAAATCGAAAGAATACGTATCCCCAAGTATCTTCCGAAATAAAAATCGGATTTTAAACAGAAGACGATGCGAATTAAAAATAATTTTTCTCTGATACGGTGTTCACGTCCAAATTCGTAGAAACTAGTTCTAAAATGAGAATATCGAAGGCCTTCGAAGGAAAAATCGCGAATACAATCGACGATCGATGTCGCAAAAATCGTTACTTGAATAACAACTTGGTGATGCACGAATCGATTTCATAGAAGATATTTCACGTATCTCGAAACACCTGCGTTTAGAAGCACCTAGCATGATACATTATCGAATTACGAAATCGAAAGAATACGTATCCCCAAGTATCTTCCGAAATAAAAATCGGATTTTAACCCTTTGCACTCGAGAGGCGACCTACAGTCGCCATTTAATCAAATTCTAAAGATCGATGTTAATTAATATATCACATTTAAAATTACCCAATGATGCGTGGAATGTCGAAATAAAATAATTCTGCGTCTTAATTTGTACACGATTTCTTATCTACCCTTTTAAAAATATCATCGTCTTTATGACAGAAAGTTTTCGAATTACTATTTTTCTGTAACGAAAAATTCGCCGAATGCAAAGGATTGAATAGAAGACGATGCGAATTAAAAATAATTTTTTTCTGATACGGTGTTTATATCCAAATTCGTAGAGTAATTCCAAAAAAGAGAACATCGAAGGCCTTCAAAGGAAAAATCGTGAATACAATCGACGATCGATGTCGCAAATATCGTTATTTGGATAACAACTTGGAGACACATGAATCAGTTACACGCCTAGGCCGAAATGATCTTAACGCCCGGATAATGCACGGATAATGCACTCATTTAAATGCATACTAGCCGGACATTACCTCAGCTCGGTAAGCCCATTGGCGCAGGCTCCTGGACGAGTCTCAGTTGAGCAGAACTCCCGTGCCTTCGACATTTTCCTCTTCCTCTTGACTTTTATAAAGACGTTAAAATTCCTCGAGCAACTGCGACGAACGCCCGATAATCTCGCGCGACGCTGAAATTGCACGAGGAACGGTCCAATTTATGTCGCCAGCATTTTTCTACCACGAAAAAACCGATCAAGGAGATCCCTCGTTACTTGAGAAAAATTTCTTCGTGTTTCGGTAGACGACACGAAACCGGGGATCACTGGAAATTTTTAACGATGGATTCACCCTCTACGTAAAAGAATATAAATATGTTTCGCTTTAATTGCACCCCGAGAGTCCCATGCTCCGTGTATTCCCTCAATTTTTCTTCCTCCCCTTTCCTTCTCATCTAATTATTTACTTGTAGCCTATATTATATATAAAGATTTTGCATCGTAATTATACTCGAGACTATTATTTAATTGATTCAAAATGTAGAGTTGAAAGTACCTTGCAAGGTAGAAATAATTAGTTTTCCTTCATCTCTCGTAGTTTGAGATGTATAGAGTATTACATCGGTAATTAAAAATAAAATTTTAGGACATTTTATCAATAGAAAGAATAATTTGAATAAATCCCTTGCGTTTTTCTCGAAATTACATTTTTCGAATCCATACCAATATTTCTAAAACCACACGACCGATTTTATTATACTTCAAATTTAAGTACAGAATATTCCGCACAGAATATTTGAAAAATTAGCCTAAGTTTCTTAAATATGCTTCGAGTTGTAAATATTCAAAGATAATTTCTTTTATAAAAATAATTATATTAAATTGTATTAAATCTAGGCAATTTTCATCGATGCCACTCGACTTCCGGTGTGAGAAAGCTCTTCGTTGGATTTCTAGGAAGACATCATCGAGGTTCAAAGACAATAGACACAGATAGGGATGCTTAGACACCAAGCTCGGCCGTCAGGATCGGAATTGGACCGAAGAGGTTACCTGTACTTGCACAGAGAGCGGCGCCCTTCAGTCGCCATTTAATAAAATTTCGAAGCTCGATATTCATAAATATGTCAAATTTGAGATAACGTAACGATGTACGAGGTATCGAAATCAAATAATTCTACGCGTTAATTACCATACGATTTCTTATTCCTGCTCAGAAAAATATCGTCAGCTTTGCAACAGAAAATCTTTGAACTCCTATCCTTCTTTGGCCAAAAAATCATCGAGTGCAAGGGGTTAACGTATTGCGTACCGCTCACGAGTTTTATCGTGTTCCGCGCGCCATCTGTTAAGAACCGCTCGCGAGTTTTCTCGTGTTTCGCGCGCCATCTGTTATGGACCTTAGATGTCAACACGTTGTCTTGTCAAAACGTGCGGTCCCTGACTTACAATAGAGATTCTTATGTCGTATGCAATGTGTTAAGAGTAAGCGAGCTCCTGTTATCGATAAGGTGTGAGTGAGAAGAACGCAGTGGCGATAACCGGAGTTATTCGCGAATAAATAAAGAAGGACCACCTTTCAAAATGGCAAACCGAGAACCGAACACTGGCTTTTTACTTATATGAGACTAGAAAATATTTTACCGAGAGTAAAGCACGATCTGTCAGCGAGAAATAGATTCATTTAACCCACCTCCCCTCCACCCCTTACAATTGTTATCTCTCAAAAATAAAAATTCCTACGTCAAGTATATGAGATAACGTTTGCGAATAACATGTCATCTTCCTGTACGCTATATACACAGTTCTTGACTTATACGAGCAAGATAAAGTATAAGAAAATTAAATGGAATATCACACGCAACGCTGTTTTTCCTGTCCCCCTCCAACTGTCAATAAACATGACCATAAACTCGATCCATCTGGGAACAGTATGGACGTCGGTAATCGCATATGCGCGTATGATCGATGCACATATGCAGTTCCTGTGAACCAGACAGCCTTAAGTATCACCACTTCTCACGGTTAGAAATAAGACGTAGTATTTATGATAAGTTACGCGAATCTTACGACATGCCTTGATTAACCTTATCACAAGAGGAAGTGATACGGTGCTATAGAGACGAATAAAAATTGACACCATCCTTCTCCCACTCCACGCGATACGAACGAGCATAACAGTAAATTTTTGTTGCCACCTGCAAAAATTTTTTCGATCAAATGCAAAGATATTTGTACTTTCATTATTTTCTCCTCGATAATAAATTTATCCCCTTGACTACGGCAGATTTTGATACGTAGTGGCCGTGACATACGGCAAGAATTGAATTACGATGTGCGCCATTTTTGTGAAAACAAGCGCCCTCCGTGTCAAAAAGGCTAACTACGTCGAGCGCCTATAGGCGCCCTCTGTGTCACAAACGCAACATTTCTATGCGCCTATAGGCGCACTATGTGTCACAAACGTAACATTTCTAAGCATCTGTAGGCGCCCTTCATGGCACAAACGCAAAATTTCTAAGCACCTATTGGCGCCCTCCATGTCACAAACGCAAAATTCCTAAGCGCCCATAGGCGCCCACAGTAGTCAAGGGATTAAATAAAATTTAATCCTTGGCGCCCATAGAAGCTTAGAAATTTTGCGTTTGTAACACGGAGAGCGCCTATAGGCGCTCGGCGTAGTTTAGCTTTCTGACACGGAGGGCGCTTGTTTCCACAAAAATGGCGCACATCGTAACTCAATTCCTGCCGTATGGTACGGCCGTTGCGTATCAAAATCTGCCGTAGTCAAGGGGTTAGACGATCATTTCCATTTCTACTCCATGCTTGTATTATAGCACTCTACGTTTAGAAAATGGCGGGAATTTTAAATAATTTCGTATCATCGTGTTTGGCTGAATATTTTTTACCAGAGATAGTAATTTTTGGGAGAAACAATTAATCCTATGTTGCGATTAACTATAGTTAAATTATATATGCATATGAATATTTTTCTCTTTGTCCATAAATAATAATTATCTATTCCCTTATGCTACCTCGTAGTAATTTGAACTGACGATAATTTGTTTAGACTCTAGGCTCATTCTGTTTAGAAACGAACTTTCGTGTTATCTCGACGTCTGCGAGATTTCTGAAGAAATATTTCTTTTTTCAAATCATTTCTTTGTCACGCAATTTTTACCAGCCAGAGAGATACGTTCCTGCCAAATTTCTTGCTGCGAGGATCGATCTAACACGATGCAATCTCCTGAGCGACTACGATAGTTCTCTCCTGACATGGAAGCATTTTTCAAAGTATAGATCTGGGCAATTGTACACGCAATCTCTATCGTTCAAACAAAACACGTGACTTTTTCCTCTTCTGGCAAGCTTCCATGGATTCGGAAATAACGTTGTGCGTATATCTGTACTTTTGAACTTTTATTTTCTCCATTATCTACCAGCGATCATTGAACTTTTATTCATATGTCATCCTAAGCAAGGAGTTCTCGTCATTTCAGATTTCGGAAAGAAAATTTTGATTACGGAGATTTATACATGGTCCATTCGAATTTTGTATAGGAAACTCGGACTTTGGCTAGGAAAATGTGACATAGTCTGTTATATTATAATAGAATAAAATTATTTATAATTATATATAAACAGAAGAAATGACAGAATGGCATTACGTAACTTCGCAAATTAAATTTCGAACAGCTGGAAAATATACGAAAGCTTGATATATCTCTTAGTCCAATTGGAAACTCAATAAAAGGTATGTCTATCTACGAACGCTTGATTTAATCTTGATTCATACCGAGAACCTATATTACGTAAAATGAAGGAGAAAGAAAATTAACCTTTCCAAACGCTTGCACGAATTAAAACGAAGAACTATCATGGCATTATATCGATTTCGCCATAGTCTCGCTGGTACAATACCGGTATTTAATCCCTGCACCTAGCGTGAATTATGCAAGTGTTCTTAAAATGATTTTCGACGGTTTTGGAACATACTAAGATTTTTAACGATGCGGCTTAAGATGTTTCCCGAGAAGTTTATAATAAAGTTTAAGTTTATAATAAATTAACCCTTTGCACTCGACGATTTTTTCGTTACGGGAAAATAGTAATTCGATAGTAATAGTAATTTCTGCCATAAGATCGACGATATTTTTAAAACGGTAAATCAGAAATCGTATGCAATTTAAGACGTAGAATTATTTTACTTCGATATTCCACACGTCGTTGGATAATTATAAATTTCATATATTAATCAAATTTTCCATCTTCCAAATTTTATCCATCTTTAGAATCTGATTAAATGGCGACTGACAGACCCCTCTCGAGTGCAAAGGGTTAATAGGAATCAGTTGGAACTTTGGAAAAAATTCTCACAATTGGAACAGAATTTTCCGAATTATCTATTATCACGATAATCCAGTTCGAATTCGTACGAAAAGAAATTCAATAAATTGTAGATACCCAAAATTAAAGTGAAAAGGCGTAATAGTAATTGATTAAAAATTGCACGAATTTTGAATTAATACGAAAAAGAAGCTGGGAGCTTTTCAATAATCGATTGATCGTTCGATCGATTTACGAACGAATAGAAATACGACGTAATATTTATAAGCCAAATGTTACGAGTCACGAATCGCTGAATGAAAACTACCTTAACCCACATATGGTTCACTGACTTCCGCGCAGTCTCTTAACTCATAGGCCAGTGAACCGTGAACGCGTTAATGGCAATGACTTACGTATCAGGGAAAGAAGATAAGGAAAATTATGGCGATTAGAACCTACAAGGTAAGTGTAATTTCGAAAGAGAGAGAGGCTTCGAAAAATCGAATCAACTATAAACATTACGCGGAAGTGAATCGAACGAAAATGGTAGAAAAATGGCATTTATACGATCAAATAAATTTCCAATAAATTGCAAATAATAAATCAATCAAGCACATGCATAAAGAGTCTAAGTAGCAGCTGCGTGATTTAATAAATAAAATGAAGAATAAAGAAATGTTCTACAAATTCGGGTCAAAAAGAAACACATATTAGGAAATATTTTTCTAAGAAACTATAAAACTTATTGACATGAAATTTTCATCATCTTCTTTGTTTGTCTTTCGAGAATACTTGACATTTTTTACAATACAAAATAATTGAAATTGTTGGAATTATATAATAATCTATGCAAGTAGGCAGGTTTAAGAAATGGTTTTGGATGGCTGATAACGATAATGGCTGTTCTGCGTATCGAAAATAAAAAAATCAAAACGTATCTAGATTATTAGAGATGTAGTTATGGTCTGAACAAAAGAAGAGAAACAATTTCCAATTTTAAAAAAGTTTCTCAAGTTTAAATCACTCTCAAATTTAAATGTCGATTTTCTTCTTCGCTTTTTACCTTACGAACTAAAAAAAAAAATATAAAAACAGGTCAAATCTTAAAATCCGTAGTTTCAACGATAAAGACACGTTTATTAAAGATTCGGTCCAAATTTGAAGTCAATCGATCATTTAGAATTTGAGATATCGTGTCAGACAGCTCAACGTAGCACGAATGCACCTTCTTGTAAATACCCAATGTCTACTATCTCAAATCGATAGAAATTTTTGTAAATTTCTAGCGAAACAACAGTAGTATAAACAGATAAATAAAATTTAAAGTGCAATAATCACAAATAACTGAAATAATAATTCCTTCAATTCGCAATTTCTTACTTGAACCGATGTGTTCATCTTTACACGCTTATAATATTACATATTAAAATATTATAATATAATATCCGTTAATTTTACAAATTTCACCAAATTTCCCCAAATAGCTTTGCACGCGTATTTTTAAACGCATAAATTTTAAGAAAATGCGAAAAGAAAAATCGATTTTTTCATCCGAATTTGCAGAAGAATCTTTAAATCCCATTTACACGATTATTTTCATAGTAATAACGAATAACAAATATCTTCTTATGCATTAACTCTATTATAAAACTATTTTATTGTGAAATATTTAAGCACATTAATAAACGAACTAATTAAAGAAAATTTCATTTTAAGGACTTGGAATAAGCTCTCTGTTCAACGTTCTTACAGCATGTTTTAGCTCACTAGCTACGAGCTAATTAATGTAAGAACGATATAACTTAATCCCACATGAGTAGAAATAATAGTACTGATTAAAATACTTTATACAGGAAATACTTCACGGGCAAAGGCCAAACAGCGAGTTCAGATTTACGGAAGAAATATGCGACAAATGGAAATTGAAGGGTTCTTTGAAGAGGAAAATATAACATATCTCGTGAAAAATTAAATCGAAAAGAAAGAATACAATATTTTACTGAATTTTTTCACCAAATCCACGTTTCTACTTGTCGGAATTCTATTTCTCCTCGTGTTTGCTGTTATAAACGTGTGCAATTCGCTTGTTACTAGTATGTTTACTGACGTAGAGACTGTTCAAAATTTCGACCATTATTTCTCTTCGGCTATAGTTCATGAAATAACTCATTTTAACAAGAAACACAAAGAACTGACAGATAGCCACCCCAATCAAACAAAATCGGCGAGCTACAAACTAATTTTCAGATCTTTACAGATCTCATTTTGTGATCAATATATACATGTACACGATAAAACCACAATTATGAAATTTAATTAGTGTTCTTTCACATTGGTGAAACGAGTCGCATGTTATTCCTAAGCCAATTTTATTATTATTTATTTATCTATTATCACCTAGACAGATTGTAAATAAAAAGCAAAGCAGATAAAAGAAGAAAAATATTTCTCTTCATTAGCAATTATGGAAAAAGTATGTGTTTCACAGAAACTTATACGTGCAATTCGTAACAATTCGATATAACTTCGTAACAATTTTATTATGATGCATGTATTCTTGAATATTTTATCCAAAAAGTTAAGAAAACAGCGATCTTCTTTCGATTCCGCCATATGTAACTATGCTAAAACGTGTCGACTTTTATTACAAATTTCTCGATAATTACGTAGCAAATTATTCCAAATTTTGCACAAAGATTTCTCCCAATATAAATCAGCTTTGACGAAAATTTGAACAAATCCTTGAATTTCGGTATTTGGATAAAAGAGTTACTCTAAGCTTGCAATGGAGACCTGAGCATTTTCTGTTTCCGAAAATTGTCAATTTTAACGTGATAAGTATCGTCTGCTTTAAAGGAACAAGAATTTGATTAAACAGGACTGAAGCAAACGAGAGAATGAAATTTTGTCGACATTGTTTTGTAATTTTATATAACGACAATTTTCCTTGAAACAAAGGTAAGAAGGATGATCGACGGTATAATAGCAGCAAGTGAAACTCGTTCCATTTCTAGAAAGAGCGATACGTAATTTCCACTGAGGAATATACCAACTTTAAATTCTGAATAGACGTTGGACAATAATGCCGAACGTGATCGAAAACGAAGCAGCGGTTAGTTACGTCGTTTCTGAAGGAACAAGGGTCAATAATGTGGTTAATCAGTGGCTGGTTCTGCATGGCCAACGCTTACGTGTCATCGGTGTCGAACAAAGTCTAGCCTACACTAATTTCGCGCAACCACCGAAACTGAACACCTAGAACCTGATGGACATAATATTCCACGTTGATCCAACACCGAAACTGAACACCTAGAACCTGATGGACATAATATTCCACGTTGATCCAACATACTGAGCGTACTTCAGCTTGATGGAATCCATAATTGGACGCACTCAACCCTGGTAACATTGAAATCCAGTCAAAACACATTTTTCGTTCATATGCGATTAAAGATTATCGAGATTAAATTAACCTCTTAGGCACGGCTGGATTTTGCTGAGTTCAACGCGAATTACGCGTAAATGATACAGCACTGCATACTTGACACTGGCGTAATGAAAACGAAGACTATGTATTCTGTCTGTATATCGTTAACACAGTTATAAAACGTTGTGAAGGCAAGAAGAGGTGTGAAACAAAACATATGAAAACGAACATTTAATTCAAACGGTGAGCGATTGAGCCATTAGAGTAAGTCACTATAGTGCTGCGTTGTTCGGAAAGATAACATCCACGAAAGCCACTATAGTAGTGTATCATGCCTAAGAGGTTAATTCGCCAATTTCCTCCTATATTGCTAAACAATATATATCGAAATATTTCATATCCTTTACCATTCTCTTGATTTTTCTCTTTCAAATTTTGAAATTTTGTTTATGACTGTATATCTTCGAAATAGGAATAATTTCTAGATCAGACATTCTAGACGTATTTTCTCTATTATACTATAGGGGCTCCTCGCCCACGGTTGCTGTGTAATCGCATTGTCACAGGTATCCTCGATATGGCAGTGGTGCTGGAAGGGACGAAAGGAAAAGAAAGGGATGCGTTACGTCCTAGGCCTGCTAGTGGACTCAGCAATAAGGCTACCTAGTAGGCCCTGCCTTAGGCCCGGATACTATTGGTAGGTCTGGAAGTTAGATAGGAAGTAGTGGTTTAACGAGAAAGTCCTCGAACCTCCTTGAGGTTGGAATCCATCTAATGGCGAGGGTGAGAATGATGGTTGCTACAATACCTATATTACATCTGCGATATGTCTATATTAACCCTCTCGCTATGACGAACCTTGTCGCGAAGTCCCTCCCGTAGAACGAAACGTCCTGCCAAAGCTGAAAACATTACACGCGCGCAGTGTTTCCTTTAATTCTTGAACTCTAACTCTCAAACACACGATTCTCTACTCACTATGACTCGCCCATGCCCTTGCACCCTTATTTAACCCTTTCACTACGGTGGACGTCGCGGCAGAGGTCCTCTCATAGAATGAAGCGTCATGCCAAAGGTGGGAATATTACTCTTTAGCATTTGGGGCCAAGTGTTTTGAGAAAAAAAGAAAAACCGATCATCGCAATAGCGCTTGCAATTCTTTACGAAAAGAGCGAAGCAATTGTTTTAATTTTTGGCTCAATTTTAGTGACTGGTGACTATAGTTACCCTCCGTGTGTAGGTGACGTCTCGTAGCCGGTGACTATAGTCATTCCTAGTAGCGAAAGGGTTAAAAATGTATTAAACTTAAGATTGCTGATTTTAGAATAAGATAGAAGATAGGGATCTGAAAGTAGATGAGTATGTGATATTTTGGAAATATTGAAATAATCTGCAAAACTGGGAAATATAAGTGTCGCATAGAGATGGATATACTCGATCGTTGTCCAGAATGTATTGCATTTGTGATTGGTAATTCAGCGGCTGAACAGAAGGCAAATTTAGTACACACCTCTAAAAGCAGATTTGATTTGTACCCATGTAACAACGCAATATCTCATCTCGCCACATCCGGTGGAAATGCACCATGGAATCTGGAGTTGAGCAATAGTTACAAAGCAAGTTGTTAGGGTTAGATAGCTGAATCAACGTTCAAAGCACCATTGATCTGCACATGTCTCAGGGCTTGGAATACATATGCGATAAGCCTGCATGTATTCTAAGTCAAGGAAACATTCCAATAAGCTCGTTTTCTCAGATTCAATCTCATTTGATCGTATTTGCCTTCTGTGTAATTTATGTCATTTCTGCAGTGAATGGAGAATATTATAATAGATCGTATTCCTTATGGAAGTCTGAACAAAAACTGATCGAACGCATGCTGCATGGTGCATAGAACATATTGTACGAGTTTAATAAATTGACAGTCAGAGCAATAAGGGATAACAGAGATATAATAAGCTATAGCAAAATCCCTGCGACCATAATCTCCATCGTATCAATAATTCTAACCTAATCTCTTCACTCGAATTTTATATATTACTGCAACGATCATTTTCTATTAGACAAAGTACCGATTGAAAAGTAAAGACATGTCAGGCGCAGTGCAATAATAGATAACAAACTCTCAAACAAACATAACCTCCATTCTATCAATTTTTCTACTCTAATCCCTTCCTTCGAATTTCAAATTTGACTACAAGAATCGTCTTTCGATAAACAAGAGACCTGTTGAAAAATTCAATATTTCTGAGACTATGACCTTTGTAATATCAATTATTCTAATCTAAATTACGTCCTCCATAATAATAGTTACCCTAACCTAAACGATGGCCTTTAGAGTATTAATTATTCTAACCTAGATTACGACTTCTATAATATCAATAGTTCTAACCTAACCTCTCCATTCGAATTTAAAGACCTACTGTCACCACCGCTTTCCATCAGGCAAGGAAAGGTTCAAAGTGGTTGAAAAATGAAAAGAAGCAGTGCGATAGAACGACGTACAACAAATATTCAACAAACATAACCTCCATTCTATCAATTTTTCTAACCTAATCCTTCCATTCGAATTTCAAATTTAGCTACAAGAATCTGCTGAATAATTTATTTTATTTTTACTCTATTTTATTTTTAATTTTTATTTTATCTTTCGATAAACAAGAGACCTGTTGAAAAATTCAATATTTCTGAGACTATGACCTTTGTAATATCAATTATTCTAATCTAAATTACGTCCTCCATAATAATAGTTACCCTAACCTAAACGATGGCCTTTAGAGTATTAATTATTCTAACCTAGATTACGACTTCTATAATATCAATAGTTCTAACCTAACCTCTCCATTCGAATTTAAAGACCTACTGTCACCACCGCTTTCCATCAGGCAAGGAAAGGTTCAAAGTGGTTGAAAAATGAAAAGAAGCAGTGCGATAGAACGACGTACAACAAATCAGTTGCACAAGTATCCCCAGCGAACGACAGTGACGTATATCTCGCTTGAAACACGTGTTAGCGATTCGAAAATGTCCCCTGCCGTACCGTAACCCCGATACAGATAGAGGAAAGTAGTTCCGACGGGGTCGTAAACAGATAAACGAAACAGTAGCAAGTGTAACATGTTCTGACCGTGGCTGAAAATGTGTTTACAGCATGTTAGGCGGTCGATCATGCGTCACTGATGCGCAGGGGCGCCAGTGACGGCTCCGTTCTTTGACGTTCCATTATGCAAAATCGTCTTCGTGGCCGTTCGCAACGCCAAATGCTGCGCGACGCGTGGTCGATTTCACGTGAATTCACGCCGATGATACGCACACCAGTCGCGACGAAATCACGAAACCAACAGCCGTGAACGACGTATGGAACAACGAAAATTTTAGGACGGAGAGGAAGAGCGATACAAAGGGACATGTGTATAGAAGCCAACGTATAGGACAACGAACCGTCTACAAGATTACATATATCTACGACGAATGGTTCTCGGTTTTATCCTACGTTTAACCGTTTGAGGACCAGAAAAACATTGTATTGGCTCGAAATAAAATTTAATTCATTATTCCACAAGTACGTAGAAACTCGAACATCTGTCTGTTCGAAGGATGTAATACATTCTGTGTTTCCTTGCATATGAATACATTTAGACATACCATTTGATTGGCAAATATAAAGAATAAGAGATGTTAGTTTATTCTAAAATATATACAGTGAGTCGCAAAATCGTGCATCACGTATCAGAAAATGTTTCATCTCGTATGAAAATTCGGGGATGATTTGGAAAAAAGGATTTCATGGGTATATATTGTAAATATATCTATATTTGTCATGTAATAGTACAAAAACAAATGAACCTTTGTAGGTACACGGAAAATTGAAATTGTTAGAATTTTGTCTAGGAACGTCCAAGAATTTCCTAGATTTTAATTGTACTTCTAACTCTTAGGGTTATTTCTATTGGTTAATATCAATTCTATTTAAAATGAATCTATATGTAATTGACTATATCGGGGAACGTATTGGGGATGCTCACTAATGGTATACCTATGTATTGAATATTCCCAAGTGGTACGCGAATTAAACCGAACTGTATCAAGTTTGCAGTCATCCATTTTGTGTAGATGGCGCCTTGTAGTCGGTGATTATAGTCATCCGTTTTGTGTAGATGGTGTCTCGTGGCCGGTGACTATAGTCATCCCTCATGTGTAAATGGTGTCTCGTGGCCGATGACTATAGTCACCCGTTTTGTGTAGATGGCGTCTTATAATCGGTGACTATAGTCACCCGTTTTGTGTAGATGGCGTCTTGTAGTCGGTGACCATGGTCATCCGTTTTGTGTAGATGGCGTCTCGTGGCCGGTTACTATAGTCATCCCTCATGTGTAAATGGCGTCTTGTAGCCGGTGACTATAGTCATCCAGTTTGTGTAGATGGCATCTTGTAGTCGGTGACTATAGTCACCCGTCGTGTGTAGATGGCGTGTTGTGACCGGTGACTATAGTCACCCATCGTGTGTAGATGGCGTCTTGTAGCCGGTGACTAGTCACCCGTCTTGTGTAGATGGCATTTAGCAGCCGATGACTATAGTCACCCGTCTTGTGTAGATGGCATTTAGCAGCCGATGACTATAGTCACCCATAGAAGCGAAAAGGTTGAAATCATGTATGTACAGCAGAGTGTACTACGCCGAATAAACATTATCCACAAAGTGACGACTTAATAAAATATCGAGAAGATCGAGAATGATTATTGGAAAATTATAAATTATCTCCAAGACAGTGGTAAAAGCGAACTGTTACAAGCGTCAAAGAACATTTTCCTCAACTGTCTAAAACACTCGACGATGATGCGAAATGGACGTGTATTTTTAAACGAATCTCAAAGACAGAAGACAAAGGAGGGATCGGCTATTACGATTTATCTTGCGGGAACTTATCGGCCGATTATTTCCGATCAGTTTAAATATTTAACCTCGTATCGCTGGAAATCGCGGAGGATTAATAAAAACGGAGGGCAAAGGACGAGATGACAAAGGAGTACGCTCGTGTGATTAATTAATTTCTTGCAATTGCTTCTTTAAATGAGAAAGAAATGAAAGATTTAATATCGAAATAAATTACGTAACTCGATGCAGAAAATCGGGGAGGAAAAGGCACGATGTCTATGTTCCTTTAACACTAAACCTACCGGTACTTCACACATACCTATTCTCACTATATTATGAAATAAACGTTGATTCTTCGAAAAAAAAATTATTAATTTATTAGAGGAAATAATTCGTAAATATAACTTTCTATTTATAATAAAATAATCGAACATGTATTTTTATTTTTGAATAATAGTGTTTTGAATAATAATAGGAAGTAATAGTTCACGGAGAGTCGATTGTATGGCGAATTAAATTATTTGTCCGCCATTTTTGTTCCGGTTTGATAAAATAAGGAGGATAGTGGGTGTTGGATATTTGTGATATACGAATCTTATTATTTTAAAAGATACGAATAAATAAAAGAATTGTTAAAGATGATTTTATATAAATTTATTGTCTATTAACACTAAAACTACCAACCCAGTGAAAATGACTGGTCCCAGAATTTTCCTCTTTGCAATCACCGAACACATACACCTGCTTTAAGAATAAAATTGGTGTCAACTCATATTAAGACAGAACTGTACTCAATATATTCACTCATATTCATTGTACCGCTGAAATTGCTATAATCTGTGCACGTTATAATTAGGTATCCATTAAAGATCGGTAGTTCTAGTGTTAAAGCCGAGTTATCGTTGCACACACGGGTATCTGAGTCGAGACTTTATCAGAAATACGACTACCTGCCGACAGTCTTCCAGCGTTCTTCTCATTTTCTTCTTCCGTCGTTCTCTTATTTTTACAAATAACGAGCGTGAAAGGAGATAATTTCGATTAGTCCGAATAAGCGATGCGCGATTCACCGTACACGAGAGTAAAATTGGACTTTTTTCCAGTGCTTATTGTCGCGGAAATATGACGTAAAACGGTCGTTCTCTGTTCAGAAGGAAAGGAAAGGAAGAAAGTTGGGGAGACATACATCGGGGGAAGCAGGACACGGAGTTGGATGCGCGTATAGAAAGCTGAGAAATCGTAGAAGTATTCGCCAGAGAGAGCTGCAAGATGATGGATCGAGGGCGGGAACCGACACAGGAACCGGAACCCATTACTCCAGATAACAACTTCCCTAAGGCTTCCTTTCCTTCTTCAACATCCACTGGTAAACCTCCCTATATATACACAACTGTAGCACACCCGATCCTTGCAGCACGAATCCGGAAATTTGCCACTTCTGTTGCCATTTTCCTCAAATACCAGCCATGCAACTGGTGGTCCCACGATATACATAAACGCAAACGATGTGGTCCTCGAACGTTCGTGTTCCTCGCGAAAATTAACCACTGAATCGACTATATTTTCGATGTCTCGGCTATTCGCGTCGTTATTTTAACGAATGTTCACTGATAATTGGACTATGGATGCTTCACGCACTTAAAATATATCGAAATATGCAAATAACACGTATGGTGTACGATCCTATAGTATGTAAACATATGCGGTTCACGTTTATTGATTAATATTATTTACAATTTAAATTACGATAAACAATAACCATTTCATTAGTATTGAATAATAATTAATACTAATAATTCAGAAAGGAAAATCGAATTTTAAAAATTATACTCTTCAGTATATGCATATACATTCGAAAAGATATATGCAAAAATACGTGAAATAAAAGTATTTTTGATGTTTATTAACTGTAAGATAAATTTTCATTTCGATTTTATTTTTCCACCTGTTTTCCATAAATATATGCATTCGTATAAATATCCGCAGTCCAATAATGTTACTCTTAGAATAGCGAAGCTAACTGGTGTTAAAAACGTGTGT
This sequence comes from Eufriesea mexicana, assembly GCF_001483705.2. Classification (NCBI taxonomy): domain Eukaryota; kingdom Metazoa; phylum Arthropoda; class Insecta; order Hymenoptera; family Apidae; genus Eufriesea; species Eufriesea mexicana. Next base: position 227,592 of record NW_016909924.1, read on the forward strand.
TCAACAAACTGACTGATCAAGACTATCTCAGACCTGACGTATGCGAACTATATATATTTTATTTTAGCATAAGAAATATCACTGAGCTTATTAAAACATAAGGGAAGCTTCGAATTCCTATTTCGTCATAGCGAAGAAATCTTCGAGTGCAAAAGGTTAACATTAACACAGCGAGAGTGTTTTACTAGTCAATTGATATATGAACCGTTTATTTTGAAAATAGTGTAAGTCCATTTATGTTCGAATCGAGATATTGAAGGATTTGCGTTGGATTAAATTTAAAAATATGACTAACAGATAACATAATAGAATAATATTTTTGGGTTTCTAAAAAAGGTGTCAAATTTATCATCCCAATTAGCATAATTAACATTATTTAAAGAATAATGTTTTTGATGACTATGAATGAACTACGCCACTTTCAAAATAAACGGCTCATATATATTTCTAATTATTAATTAATTAGATATATAGTATCATACTTATATATATAATTAATTAGATATATAGTACATATTATTAATTAATTATATATATATATTAATCTCATCCCTTAGACCCAGAAATGGACTTGGTTGTGTACACAATTTTTACACATTCATATCCTCCATACCTTATACATACCTTGGTTATCTAATAAATTAAAATAGGGTAAAACGAAAAGCGTAATGTCAGTATATTAGTAATGTTAATATGGTAATTGATTTATATCCTCCTATTGCACATAAAAATTTGTAAAATATTATCTTCCCTCATTTTCTTCTAATCTTATTAACCCTTTGCACTCGACGATCTTTTCGTTACAGAAATATAGTAATTCGAAGACCTTCTGCCATAAAGTCGACGATATTTCCAAAACGGTAAATAAGAAGTGCAAATCAATTGTAAGACGTAGAATTATTTCACCTCGATATTCCACGCGTCGTTTGACAATTTTAAATTCGAGATATTAACAATGATCTTTAGAATCTGATTAAATGGCGACTGGAAGACGTCTTTCGAGTGCAAAGGGTTAACTTCCAAATTATTTCTTTCTATCCATCCATCCATCAGTATACTGTCATCTTTCTCTCTTTTCTTTGTATTCGCTTTTCTACTTCCTTTGAACATTTGCCAACCCCTCCACACACCCTCCCTTCTACCATCTGCTCTTCACTATACACGCATCTCTCCATTGTATGCGAACTATATATTTATTTCTCGTTTATTTCTCAATCGTCCAAGTATTCCGACAGTAAACTTCGACCTGCAGTAAATTCAAAAACCGCAAGATGGCGATTGGACCTACGTAATAAATTAATTTTAAACCTTCCGCGAGCCATGCAGAAGACGCGGAGACAGAAGAATACACGAAGTAGAAAAAGCGAAGAGAATAGCCGATGAAGGGTAAGAAGACGGTTGCGGAATCTCCGAGATATTAAAATTTATCGGTGTTTCGAAAAGCGTTGGATAACCTAGCGAGGGGATCAGCGATATGGCGCTTTATGCAAGGCAATTGAATGGCGCTGACGGACACGCGAAGCGTGAAGAGATGCAGGTTGGAATGGAAATAAGCGTCGCGGTGGTAGGGAAACCACCGACGTCACCGCCGTTACTAAATGGGCTCCGAGCGGGTTACCCAACTGTTGCGCCTTCATCAGAAATTTATGCAGAATCCTGGGTTAACCGTCCTGGCCAATCAGCTTTGTAACGGAGCTAACGTCGTATCAGCGAAGGAACGAAACCCAGGATGGCTCTGATTTAGTAAAAAGCCTTTAATATTTTGCACCCCAGCTGTACCTCGCGCACACTCGCTGCTTTCAGCCGCGAGGCCAGGGCTTAACGCGTTTCCGATCGAACGGGTTAGGCACGAATAGGCACCTAAGGAGATTTCTGGGTAAACCGATAATCTTTCCTTCTGAGAATTTTATGCGGGGTGTTAGAAACGGAGTCTAGAATTTTAAGGCATCACTCTCGTCTCGAGATTTATTTTTTATTTCATCTCTTCAAAGTGTACGTATTTGTGAACCTAGCAGTGTACCATTCACACACTGCTGAGATTGTTTGAGAATGTAAGTACTGATTTTTTGAACGCGAAAATTTATCTTCCGATTGTCCTAAAATTATAAATACTAGTCCAGAATTATTATCTTTCGTTAATTTTCATGCTCCTTCAAGAAATTAAGAGACTTTCGAATCTTTATACCTGACCAGCATAACACTACACGACTTGAATCAGCAGACCCTATCAACAGAATATGCATTCTTGCAAACAATTTCTCATCAAACCTTCAATTTTTTGGCAGTAGTATCTCTTCGTTTAAAAACCAGATCTTAAATCTCTAAGCAAATTGTTTATATCGACAATATCGGCATTTGTACCATACTTAACCTATATTCTTTCTCTCTCTAACAAACTGATGTATTTTTAATTTTTTGTTTATACACTACTGGGTTCTACTACCTGTAAATTATTAAATAAATAAATAAATGAATAAATAAAAAAAGTTTTTATACGGTGTTCCACCTACAAATAATTCTGTGAAATCTTTTATTAACTCTTAGCGAACGGGGTGGTCTGAAGTTAACCATACCATGGAATCGAGTTGCTGCCACGATAGGTATTTCAAATTATCAGTGCATATTTCTGCTTAGTCGCCATTTTCGTTGATAGCACCCCAAGGTGTCAAATTTTAGACATAGTTTGCAAAGTGGTTAAAAAATTGCAAAAAGAAATCCCTAAATTCTGAAATATTTAAGTTTCCGCCATTTTGCCAATTTTCAATGGGAAACAGTTATAAAATAACTATTATATAACGGTAAACCTATCAAATAAAATTTGTTTCGTGTTCTCTGATTATTACTATGTCCGAATTAAATTTCATTAATGCACTGTTACCGGAAATGTTACTAAAAAAAGTTACTAGTCTATGGCTGGTAATCTACTTCTATGAAATCTTTTATTTAACCCTTTGCGAACGGGGTGGTCTGAAGTTAACCGTACCATGGAATCGAGTTGCTGCCACGATAGGTATTTCAAATTATCAGTGCATATTTCTGCTTAGTCGCCATTTTCGTTGATAGCACCCCAAGGTGTCAAATTTTAGACATAGTTTGCAAAGTGGTTAAAAAATTGCAAAAAGAAATCCCTAAATTCTGAAATATTTAAGTTTCCGCCATTTTGCCAATTTTCAATGGGAAATAGTTACAAAATAACTATTATATAACGGTAAACCTATCAAATAAAATTTGTTTCGTGTTCTCTGATTATTACTATGTCCGAATTAAATTTCATTAATGCACTGTTACCAGAAATGTTACTAAAAAAAGTCACTAGTCTATGGCTGGTAATCTACTTCTGTGAAATCTTTTATTTAACCCTTTGCGAACGGGGTGGTCTGAAGTTAACCGTACCATGGAATCGAGTTGCTGCCACGATAGGTATTTCAAATTATCAGTGCATATTTCTGCTTAGTCGCCATTTTCGTTGATAGCACCCCAAGGTGTCAAATTTTAGACATAGTTTGCAAAGTGGTTAAAAAATTGCAAAAAGAAATCCCTAAATTCTGAAATATTTAAGTTTCCGCCATTTTGCCAATTTTCAATGGGAAACAGTTATAAAATAACTATTATATAACGGTAAACCTATCAAATAAAATTTGTTTCGTGTTCTCTGATTATTACTATGTCCGAATTAAATTTCATTAATGCACTGTTACCGGAAATGTTACTAAAAAAAGTTACTAGTCTATGGCTGGTAATCTACTTCGTTCTGAGCTACAGCGAAGCATCCTGATCCAAATAATCGTCGACACGTGTGTAAGCTGAAACGGCTTTGGTGTCAACAGAATCAAAGAGCAAGATGAAACTTACCAACAAGCGCCAGGAGCACCGTGAGCAGAGATGCAGCAGGAAACGTTATCATTAAGTTGAACTCCAACATTTGAAGCAGATCCACTGAAACAAAGGGAAAAGAAGTATATTTCAAGTGAAAAATAGACAGAAATGCTCGTACAGGCAGCAGTTATTCGACTCATTGGAATTTTCGGAGCTGACGGAGATAGGGGCGGCAGGGGGTAGGAAGAAAGGAGAAAAATGATGAAAGCGTTTAAAGAATTCATAAAATATGTACTTTATATTCCGTGCTGTAAATGCGTGACGACACGATATTGTATCGGGATCGTTATGCTCAACGACGAACGGTTCGAATTTAATATTTATCAGATACTCTGTGACGAAAAGTTCTCGAGTGAGAGGTTATTACACAAGTTGAGGGCCGTGAAGAAATCGTGTCGCGTTCGACGAGTCGGTTCAAAGCTCAATAAGAATTAATTTCAAAACTTCTTGGATCTCGATTTAAGTTCTCGCAAACTTTCGATCGGTGTCCTGAGACGAGAAACAAGATTTCGTTTTCCTACACCCGATCCATATGCAATCTAACATTAATTTATTCCGTTCGCTTCTTCTATTTATTTATTTATTCCGTTTTATTTCATCATGACTCTACTTAATAGGCTAGTATTTGGAATAGAGAGAGTAGCTAAGGGTAGGTCGAACGACGAGATAATAAACAGAAAATTGAAACAGAGTTAGAAAAAGCTATGTAAATACGAATAGACCAAACTTAGGTAAAGTCAGTTTGGTGTTATCCTGTTGCTTTCTGGAAAAGTGGCTTAAGCAGTATCTAGTAATATCGTAATTTATAACTTGTAGTTCTTAATATTAAGTCCAAGCTTAATATTAGTAACATGACAAATGGTGGATATGGTGGTGAGGATGGTAGCAGAATTAACAAGATTTGTAAGACCAAGTCCCTTTTTTCTGGCAGCAGAGGCTGAAAATAAAGCTTATATAATGTTTGTCAATTTATTGTAAAATTACGAATCACATTTTAGAATTAGATCAAATCATTCGGCAAAACAGCGACGTATTAGATATGTTTTGCATGCATACGTTATTTATTTTGGCGTGGACTTTGCACATTTTTGAAGGTACATATGATTCTCCTAGACTTTCAATTAGGTTTCTTGGAACTTGGAGAATGATTACTATGTGCATAAAGCAGAAGAATATTCTTATAATTTGGATATTTCATAGGCAAGGGATGTCCATTACCAATATTCCATGATCTAACAAAACTATAGTATCTTCCCTATTTTTACGAATCTCGTTTCAATATTTTATCCTAATTCGATATTAAAATCCGAAACGTTAAGAGAATATCAAAAATGCGACTTTTGCAATTTGTCACAGTATTAGGACTATCAAACAAGCCTAAATGACTTGATTCAGATTTCTTATTTTTATCAGCCTTCGGTGATGTACAGATAATTTTTGCAAAATTAACGCGAATTCGTGTCTATTTATTTTCACCATTTACACCATTTTAATGATTCTCGTCTATGAATTTTATATTCAGAATGTGTTCTCCCCATTGGAGTGACAGAGCGGAAAAAATTAGTCGAATCCTCGAGTCGACAGTAGCGAAACTGCACGCTGAACGTTTAATTATTCAAAAATAACTTTCACAAAGGTGCTCTTCTTCTGCAAGCTCTTCTTGGCTAAAGTGTAGCAACGTAATTAAGAAGTTCAGCTATTCCCAAACGACGACACGTGTCGCCGCGTCTTCTTTATAATGAACCAGAGTATCGTCGCTTACAAATTTCCGTCACAACCTCGGTGTTTCGATTTAATGAATTTTAGATTTCAAGATATCACCCACTAAAACCACTCCCGCTGCTTATTAAAACTCCCAAGTCCTCCGTCTTGCCCTATATAATCTAGACCCCACCTACTGGCTAGCGTATCAAAAAATTATTTTTTCACGCTGGTTAATGTCCCCGTTGCATCTTTTCCCTCATTTTCCTTTCTACTTTCTTCTTCCTCTTTTTAAAATTGTACCGAGATATAAAGAATAGAATATAAGGTGGACATATACGAAACAAGAGAAATTATAGGACAATGATTTATTTGGACGATGGTTTATTTTTCCAACTTCTTTCTCCTAAAAGAAAAATAGAAAAAATAATTTAACGACACGTGCTTAAAGCTAAGACTAAAACTACGGAAGTAATATTCAAGTATTCACACTACATATCTCAGATGGAACGATAGGAAGATAGAAATGAGGAAAGGTTCGAAGGAATGCAGGAAAACTGTAACAAGGATACCAGAATGTAAAAGAGGAAGGAACGAGAAAATATAATGAAAACAGACTGGAAAAACAGAAACAGGAGGCAAGAAAATAGAACGTCGTCGGTTCTAAAGCTGCTTAATTCATTGTTGACTAGCAATTTTACTCAGAATTTGTCTCATGTCACTGGCTATTATTTTGTAATTAAAAGTTGAAGTAAAACAATATAAATAATACATAAACAATATAAATAATATATATATAATATAAATATTGGTTCTAAAACTGCTTAACACGTTGTTGACTGACAATTTTGCTCAGAATTTACTTCATGTCACTGGCTATTATTTTATAATTAAAAGATGAAGTAAAACAATATAAATAATATATAAATAATATATATAATATAAATATTGGTTCTAAAATTGCTTAACACATTGTTGACTGGCAATTTTGCTCAGAATTTGTCTCATGTCACTGGCTACTATTTTGTAATTAAAAATGGAAGTAAAACAATATAAATAATATATAAATAATATAAATAATATATATAATATAAATATGTTTTTCTTTCTTTAACGAGTTAAACGCCTAGCTTATTTTGCTTGCTGCTCTGTTTAGACCCACTTGACAGTAGTAGAATAAAATTTTAGCATCATTTGGTAAAAAAGAAAGATAGTACGCATAAAATTAGCAGATACTGCACCGAATGTTATAATAAGAATTCGTTAATGTTAGATCTAAAGATGGCGGGAAATTTAATACGAAAAGTTGTCACCTTTTGTAATGACTATGAAAGATTCCACACCTTTGTTTATCTTGTTTTAATAAATTGTATTAATCTTTTCTTAAATATATTCTTCTCCTTAAATTATTAACTGAATAAAAATCTAGGCTGATTAAACGAAATATTCAGTATTACGATCAATACGTGTGATAGTAAATATTGTGAACCTAAAATCTACGACCGGTCCCAGAGGTCCGAATGGGCATAAACGGAAAGTCTAACGTCTTTTTATTCTTTAATAAATCTTTTTGCAACAAAAGGGACACAATTTGACAGGTTTTATTAGCGAAAGACACAGCTTGTGGTATACTAATCAACAACTATTCTCTATGTTCTTAAATGCTCTCATCACGAGTTTAATCGTGACCGGTCAACAACTATTTGGCATGAAGACAAGAGTTAACTCGTGACCAGGCAACAATGTGTTAACATTTTAACTGCCACGTACTTTTTATATGGAACACTCAGGGTGCCACGATAAAATTTCCATTATTCTTACGATATAATCAATTATCAAACAATATGGGAAAACAAAAATGGTGCCAATTATTGTCTTCTATTCAAAGTTCCCTATTTATTTATGTTCTTCAAATATTTAAAAATTAGCTAGAATAAAAGAAATATAAATTTAAAAAATTAGTATCACCGGACACTGGTGACCACCATGGCGTCACTGAAGAGACAAGCGCCTGTCACTGGTGACCACCATAGCAGTCAACGAGTTAATATATTCGGAACTTTGGCAGAAAAGGACGGTATCGTTAATTACAACGTTTCCCTATGCAAATTTGTATTTCAAAAGGACTCCTATTTCGTCTAAAATTATAATTTTCCATCCTCTTTCGGTGCTTCGTTTCATTTAAAAAATTGTATTACCAAGTCTCTGTATGGATCAACAGCTTATCAGAGGATAAGCATCGTGGTTAGCTATCGATCTACGAGATACGAGTATTTAAAAGTTAAGTAACAAGATAACGTGTATGATGGAAGGAAAAAAGATAACGTTCGAAAGGCTGTATCGATAACGAAGCCAGTGTAATTGAGTTGACTCGTTGACTCATTTGACAATGACAAGGCAAAATTAGTCAGCGACTGAATAACTTGGAAACATACGAACGGAAAACACTACCAGGCCATTGAACTCGGGTCCATTTCCTATATGTGTCGATTATAACGCAACTGTTCTCAAATCGAACGAAAGTGAAGACGACTTCATTTTGGAATGACGAACCCTGGAATGGGGACATTTTAATGCACGATTGCCTCAAATTTGATCGATAGAGCACGAAAACGAGGATTGAATAACGC